>NW_022974629.1:0-22688 GCF_012274545.1 Fukomys damarensis
ATATGACTAAATTGTAATTTGAATATCATGGATCCATAGTTCCCTAACGGTATTATTTTATGTATTAAGTAATTTGTGTAATCTTTAAGTCTGAGCAATGTGGTCTTTAGACATTTTCTCTCTTTATTTCCACAAATGAGGCCAATTTTCCCCATATTATACCATTTTATTTAGATCAAGTTCTCTCTGTTGTTTCTCTGGAAGGGTCACTCCATTCCTTGAATTCAACTCCATTTCCATTTCTCTTTTCCTTGCAGGTAACCCTAAAGGTTCACAGGTGTGAAGAGGTGGATCTGCAGATGAAGACAAACTGCAGAAAACCCTCGGGCTCTCCTGCCCATTTCCTGGCACTGACGTGGGTAAGATCAGCCCAGCCAGAGCCCCCAACTACACTCTGCGCAAGGTGCATGCCACCTATGTCCTGAGTATGCAGGACAGAATGTCTACAGCAGTACAAATTTTCCCTAAGTTATTTTCCAAGGAAGAATCTACAAAAGCTGATGTGTCTTCTAGATACCTTACATGGCAAACTTCATGCATGTGTTCTCAGACCTGGAGAAGCAAACCTGCTGGGAGAAAACAGCCTCCTCCTGCCTCTGGAGAGCTTACTGGGAGGAGAAGCAAGCACTCTTATTCTTACTGCTGCTCCCTGTAGTGTCCTGTCCTAAAGAAAACTGACTGCCTATTTCTCCAGGGGCATCAGAACATGCAATTAGACTCAACTGCTCCTTTATGATGTAATTCTCATTTCACAGAAAAGTTGTGAAGATCAACAGTAGCCTGCGAACATTTTTTTATGAAATTTAGCTTCATCGAGTGTCATTTTCCTGTGATCCAAGATAACTCACAGAGTATCCCACTACTAGTGTTAGTGTGATCGTTATTGTTATTATTACTATTTTACATAATGACAAATTGCAGCTGGAGTTATTTATTTAGTAATCATTTCTTAAATACCTCTCCTGGTCACTGAGAAGGCCAATTGAATCTTTATGACATGAACAACAACTTGATTCTGCCTTCATTTCCTTGGCTTCTTGGTGACATTCTTTCTTTTCTTTTTTTTTTTTCTTTTTTCTTTTTCTCACTGTGCCAGGGATGGAACTCAGGAACTTGCGCTTGCAATGCAGGCGGTGATACCACTGAGCTACATCCCCGGGCCCTCCTTGGCGACCTTCTTGTCTGGCACATGAACCCAACATCTCTGCACTTGTGCTGAAGACAAGAGTCTTGTTTCTTCAGTGCTAGCAGGAGAACAATTGGATTAGAACCAGTCTGTTAGGGTGTCTCGTGTTACGAACAACACCCAGGAATTCTGTGCACAGGGCTATGCTGTCTGCTGTTCACACAGTAATGCTCTCCCCCTCCAGTGTAGCATAACCTTTATCTAATTCACTTTTACACACCAATTTCTACAAAATTCAAGAATTTTTATTATCCTTTCCATCTCCATTTACATTTATTTTGATTATAGTTTGTGGTCTTTAGGTCCATAAATTTATATTTATATATAGAATATATAAATATATATTTATATTTTTGCACTCGGAGGGTCAAACTCAGGGCCTTGTGCTTGCTAGGCAGACACTGTGCTGCTGAGCTGCATCCTGTGTATGTGTGTATTACACCGCCATTAAAACAGTCCTTTGAAAATTCAGCTTATATTTGCATATTAGTTTGAATAAATTATTTTCTACTGGAGACTCTTCACATAGTTGAGTGAAAAGAAGAGAAAGTGGACCATATGACTATAACAATTCTCCCCCAAATGATACATTAATTAGCTATAAACTAAAGGTAAGCAAGTAAGTGAATTCTTTAATGATCACCTTGCTCTCCGGTTTGTAAATCTGAATGATTCTGAATCACTTATATGGTCATAATGAGGCTCCTATAAAAAGAAACCCAGCGCCTTCTCTACGAGGCTTAGTATTCCTCACATTCTCACAAGTTTCATATCCATGAATATTATATACCTATTATCTACCTATATTTTGAATCTGCCCATTTATAAAATATTTCTGATTTTTGGATTATCATATTCATACATAAAAAGAGTGTCCAGGTGCGAGATCTGCTGTGAATTCTTCTCTGACTCTTTCAGATCAAATTCATTATTTTCCAATAGTCAGGATTTCTCTGATTATGTAATTGCTGCTCTGCCCACAGTGGGACCTAGTGGTCCCTTTATGCGTTTGCCTGGCTTCTTCTCCAACCACAGTGTAGGTCTCAGGTGGCCTCCTTCCTCCTTTGGAGTTTCTGTATTTCCGTGTCTACTCAAGAGTGAATGTGTACATGTGCAAAAAATTATTGAGCAGAACGCTTATCTCTGTTTCCTAAAATATTTGCTCTACTGCTGCTCTTGTTCATGTGAAAGGCAAACTTGCATCCACGGATAAAGTTTCATTGCTACAGCCAGGCCGATCACAAGTCAAAGCAGCCGGTCTTCTAGGTTCTGTTTGCTCTATTTGAACCTCATCCTTTGGTCTGATCATCAAATAGTCATGAATTCAAAGTCCTGGGTGACATCTGAAAGTTCAGCATAGATGGGTAATAATATAGGCTCGGTTGCTATTCTTCTTTCCTGACAGAATTTAAGAAAATTGAAAACCAAAAATATTTCATTTATTCTAGGGAATATTTTCATTTGTTAACCTTTTTGCACATACAGATTAGAATTAATAGGGAAGATGTCATTGTGTCCTCATTTAATTACAGAAAGGTAGTTATTTATGTATTTATTCTTGCAAGAAGAGAACAAAGTTAGTTATTTTTGAGAACATGAATGTCAATGGTCCAATTGTGGGGGCGCATACTGTCATCCCAGCACTTGGGAGGCTGAGGCAGGAGAGTGACTGTGAGTTCAAGGCCAACTTAGGCTGCACAGTGAATTGAGGGCCAGCCTGGTCTATATAGTAAGATCCTATAACAAAAATAAATAAATAAAAATTAAAATGTCAGTGAGAAGACATCAAAATTTAATTTCAAAAAATGCCATAAAGTTAGCAGAATTAGACAGAGTTATAACATGAAACAGAAGTTACTTAAAATACAAGACAAATTTTTAAAATCTGAGTCAAAACTTCAATCCTAGATTTGAAGAAGTTGAGGCTACTGCTATACTATAAATGCAAGGATAAATGCTTCATTTAAACAAGTGATTGCAAATGTAGACATTGACAAAAATAACGGTGAAATTACAAAGCAAGTGTGGAAGGCAGGTATGAGTCAGGACAGAAGAAAGAGAGGGGTCTCAGGTAAACAGAAAAAGTGTGAGAGCGGATTATTTAATGAAGAACAAAAACACATGCAAAAATAAAACCATAGGTTTTCCTTTTATAAATCCAATAATAAATTACAATAAATCTTTCTTTTCAGTGCATTACAAATGTGGCGTGAGGATAAGAGGCTACAGATAAATACAAAGAAGGGCTGGTTCTCATAAGACAGTTAATGAGATGCTGAATAATGACGAAGAGAGACAGAGAGATGAAGGAAGAGTTGCATGTTAGGAGTTATTCCAAGGTCTTTGTACATTCCATACAATCAATTTTTTCCTGAAATTCTTTTGAAATGATAGCAATTATTTTTGCCATTTTTTCAGCCAAGGTACTAGGGGACCTTTCAATCACTCTGTCTATCGCAACACGTACTAAGACGGTAAGAGAAACAAGAGAAAAGCAGTTGACAGTATTGATGCACATGCAGTGGCTGCATTTTGTTCAGAAGCTTTCTGACAAGGAAGTGTTCTGTGCTGCAAAACACCAAGAATTCATTTGGGAATTATTTAGAGTATCGAAAGCTGTGAGTCTCTTGTGAGTTCTTCATTCAGCTAATGAAAGTTTACATGGCATTTAAAATCTGAGACTTAAAAGTGCTGTTATTCTCATCAATTTAAAATTTGATTGGTTGAAGAAAAAGTAGACTACGGACTTTGAAAATACTTATTTCTACCTTTGTACATTGAAAACACATAAGGTGAACTTAAAAAGGGTCACTCATAACTACACAGACTTTAGGGTTCCCTCCAGCTGGTCAGCCTACCTTTCCATCCTCATACTGTCTTCACGCTGTAACGCTGAGTTCTTCTAATTTTATATTTTCTAAACACAAGGAAAAAAATGGAAGCAAAGCATTTACACACAGGGAGAGGAAGGAGCTTGAGGGACGGACAGAATGGGAAAAAAAGAGGCAGGATGTACACTATCTGGGTGCAAATTCCCTGCAAATAGTGCCGTCATTACGCATGCCTAAAATGTCCCAGTGCACATCTTATATAAAATAATAAACAGAGGATGGGAGGGAGAAATACAATCTACATTTTCTAGAAAAACATTTTGTAGCTAAGAACTTTTTGGAGAGCTTCTTTCACGTCCTTGTTCCTCAGGCTGTAGATCAGAGGGTTCAGCATGGGAATCACAACAGTGTAGAAGACGGTGGTTACCTTGTCAACATCTAGATTTTCATCAGAAGTGGGCTGACAGTAGATGGAGAGGATTGTTCCATGGAAGACAGTGATGGCCATGAGCTGGGAGGCGCAGGTGGAAAATGCTTTGCGCCTTCCCTCAGCCGAGCGCATCCTCAGGATGGTAATGAGAATGAAGGAGTAGGAAGTGAGGATGATCACTATGGTAAAAACCTCATTGAAATTTACCACAGTGAACAGCAGAAGCTCATTCACCGTCACATCAGAGCAAGCAAGAGTTAGGAGAGGGGGCAGGTCGCAGAAGAAGTGGCTGATCACATTGGATTTATAGGATGGGATCCCAAGGGCTAAGCACAGGTGAATCAGAGCACACACAGAAGCATAGAGGTAGCAGCAAGTAACCAGCACCACACAGGGCTTCCTGGACATGATGACTGTGTACAGCAGAGGGTGACAGATGGCCACAAAGCGGTCATAGGCCATCACGGCCAGTAAGAAGACGTCAGAGATTGCATATGTACAAAATAAATAAAACTGCACCATGCATCCCAGAGAAGAAATGCTATGGTCGTTGCTTAAGACACTGGCCAGCATCTTTGGCACGATGACTGAGGAGTAGCAGAAATCTATGAAGGACAGGTGGCTGAGGAAGAAGTACATGGGGGTGTGGAGTCGGGGGCTAACCTGGATCAGTGCCATCATGCCCAGGTTGGTGAACACGGTGACCAAATAGATGAGAAGGAACAACAGGGAGAGGAAGAGTCTCAGCTCAGGGACGTCAGAGAGGCCCAGGAGGATGAACTCGGTGACCACGGTGCAGTTTTCTGCCACCATTTTTATTCAAGTCAGCAAAAACCAGCGAGAAACACTTTGTTGCTTCTATGAAGAAAAAACAGCAAAAAAAAAAAAAAAAAAAAAAAAAAAAAAAAAAAAAAAAAAAAAAAAAAAAAAAAAAGGAAGAAACTCTTTTTTGCGTATAAAAAAAAAAAAAAAAAAAAAAAAAAAAAAAAAAAAAAAAAAAAAGGAAAGAAAGAAAGAAGAAAACAGGCTTATTTTAAATTCAGGAAAAAATAAAATCAATGTCAAACATATATAGGCATGGACTGCATCAGAAGCACAATTGGTAGATTTTGTAAGATGCCCAAACTTTGTCAGACTAATTCAAACATGCCAATGAGTCCCACTAGAGAAAATTAACTCACGCATCAGCAATACCCTTAAATGAGTCCCATTCATTGACCTCGAAGGAGGTAGCTAATGAATTAGGAGACATGGTGGGCTTTGGCAACACATAATGACTCCTTGAATGGTACATGGAATTTAATTTCTAGTCATTAAAAATGTTACTTGGTCATAACCAAAGAGTGTGCCAGCCATGTGACTACAAATAATACTTCCAATGTTGCTGCTGTTGCTCTAGCATCTTTTGGAGGATAGATTGGCAGCACACCATTCTCTGCAATGCAATTAATGGGGACCGTGAAAATTTTCTTTGAATTGAAGGACTCATGAAGACTCTGTGTTTGTAATTATTCAATATAGGAAAAGAGGATGTAAACCTACACTGACATCTGTAATTGTTTTCATCCATCAACTCAACATATTTATTTGATGCACTTTAATGGAAATTAAAAAGACCTACAAGGATGGAGGAATAGGAACATTTATATGCAGTTGGGAAAATGAATTAAGCAACAGGTGTTCAGAGTCTTAATACCATAGCAATATAAATTATTTTTACTTGGATATTTTTATTAGTAATACAGCACGATGACTCTGAGTGCATTCTGTAAATATGAAGACCTGTGCTCAGGGATTTAGTATTGATTCTGATTTTCACAGTAGAACAATCTCAGTTAAATGTGGAAGAATTCTTAACCCATGCTTCATCCTACTTAGGGTAGAATATCGCATTCAGGTGATGATCTCGAAATGATTATTTTGCAAAAAGGATACAAGTAGGACAGAGGGTGGTAAAGGAAGTTGTAAATGAGAATGGGTATGAAGATGTGGGAAGACATAAATATATTAAATGTCAGCAACTTGATTTAGCTACAGTCCTGACCCAGAGATACTTTCTCCATATTTTATGAAAGTGATAATTCACATGGTTCTACTATCTGCCAAAGACAGGTCTGATAACCCAGGAAAATAAACTGTGTCCCGATGGTACAGTTCCCCTCCAGTATTTCCAGCACCCCTCAGATTAGCCAAAGCAATTGAAAATTTATGTACTGTGCATAAATAGAGAACACTACCTAGGCATTTCTTCTAAGGAAGAGAACTGATAGAAATTAGAGACCCCAGAGCACCAGCGTGCATATTACTACTCCCAACAAATGGGAGGTTGAAGTGGGTGCTGAGAGTTTGTGCCAACCTTCCCTAGAGAGGAAGATCAAAAGTGGTCTACTATGTGGTGAGACCCTGTCTCAGAACAAAGCAAAATGAAAATTCACAACTTTAACTCTTGCCCTCCTTCTGTGCTGCAGGAAGAGAAGACACATGACTTGATTAACACTCTGCAAGGAAGCCTGAGTGAAGACCATGTGCACCAGAAACACAGCCTGAGGTTCCCTCCATATGCGTAACTACTTAAAGAAAAGGAAAGCTTTATTTACAGCTATAATTTTTCACACCCCTAATGGTATAATTGACAATGTGTATTGGGAAGAAAGGGGCTAAAGGTGTAGGAGAAGTGGGAAGGGTAGGGGAAAGGAAAAAAGGAAAAAGAAAAAAATATGAGAAAATGAAAAATGGAAATAAAGATTTTATTACTAGGAAAGGGAAGAGGGGGTGAAGGGAGGGAAGGGGTAAGGCAAAAAAATAAGAACCGAGACCTGTCATGTAAAGGTACAAGATCCAATGATGAATGTAACTGTACTGTATACGTAAAATGTACCAATAAACTCAATGAGGAAAAAAAGAAGAAAAACATTAAAAGAAAGATTTTTTAAAAAAGAAAAGAAAAAGAAAGTTTTTCTCCTGACATCATGGTTTTATCTTTACAGGACTAAGAACAAACAAACAAAATAACAAAAATAAAATAGGATGTTTTCTTGAGTTGAAGATGAAAATCCTCTTTAAAAATACAAGAAACTTGTCTATAGCAAATCCAAGTCAAACGTAAGTGTATTCTTCTCCTTTGTTAAGCAGACGACGTTCACATGACGGGAAGAGTTTGCAGGCTCAAAATGCAGCCCTCAGGGTTATGAAGCGATGACTAACGTGAGCTCATTTTTCATCATAAGTTATAGGTTTGATAAAAAAAATTAGTGTGGAAAGGGTAGAGAGGGAGAGACGGACGGGGGGGGAGAGACAGAGAGAGAGAGAGACAGAGAGAGAGAGGTACTACCAGTGTCTTCTGTCTGTAAATTTCATCTACATTACGGGGGAAAAGGTTCTTATTTCTCACCATCTCTCTTCCAAATAAGAGACAAACATATTTTTGAGAGTAACTGCACAAGATCAGGATTTCTATTAAATTTTGCTAAACAATATATGAGTTAGACATACCTGCAATATAATTTGGCTTTAGATAAAGAAAATGTATTCATTTCCATTTTCAAGCACACAGAACCCACTTTCATTGAACAAAGCTGAAAATGTATTCCTTCCTTGAGTCCTAAGATGTGAATTCCATACAGTACAATCTTTATACTGTAGGTCAAGCTCTTGGGAAATAGGAAATAAAAACTACTCCAGGTGTCACATCAAAAGCATCGAGAAAAGTTCAACTGAATTCTGTGCCATGGAAAACTGAAAAATAATGAATCCCTCTAGAATATTTCAGGTAATTTGTTTTTCAATCACCCTAATTTGGCTGTCTAATATCGAATAGGGTGCACACAGTTAATAATACTCTTTGCACATTATAAGAGAGAAGAGAGAATTTTCAACAGTTTTATGATAAAAAACACTTGATGTGAAGGATACACAAATTACTCAATGTGGCTAATACACCATGTTCACATGTATTAAAAACGCATAATGTGCCCATGCACCCTTGCAATTACATAGCCAAGTAAAGGAAAACATCTAATTTGGGACTCCATCTTCTAAAAGCAGGCATACCTCCTTCCAGATTTCAATATGTTCAACTGTGGAACTCACCATCCAGGTACAGAATACATGGGCCGTGTTGCGTACTGCAATTTGGAACTAGCCTGCATATCTCTCGTGGACATTCCCTTTCTAACAATATTACAAAATACCGTAGCTTCCACAATTGCCTAGTTAAATCGCCCTCAGAATTCCTTCAAATTGCAGGTCAGTGGCTGTAGGAGTCAGACAACTCTAACAGCAGCACACACTGCTACATTCACCATGGTGAGACTCTTTCTAAGACTCACGGAAGAATTTGTACATCTGATAGACAGGCAAGAGGCTCTTTTGCTTCCATGCCTTGTGTACAAATCAGAGGATAGGAGAGGATGCAGGAAGAGGAAATGTGCTGGTTTCCCTGCTCTGCATCAGTATGGAGAAGTGCGCGGACTGAGAGCAATGCTAGGATGGGGATCTCCAAAACCCATGTCCAGTGCCAGCAGGCACCACTTGAGACCACACCATAAGCTGCTCTAGGGTGCTCCTCACACCTTGAAATGCCAACCCAGTCCCAGGATTGGATGGGTCTCCATGTATCATTGGGGATACACCATGATTTCTCTAGGTGTTTTTGTTCAAAAGGCATGTGTATGAAATTATTATTTAGATTCTCCAATACAGAAGAGAATGTCCCAGAGACTTCATGAAAAGCGGCAAGAGACTTTCTAACTCTGCATTCAAAGATCGTTTTTCACATTTTACGAAAGGAAAGAGAAGCTCTGGACAAGCCATAGATGGTGAATTTTTCACCTGAATAAAATCCTGGAGGAAAAAGAGAGTGAGCATGGGATACGGTAGTTTTAGAGCTGTTTCAATTTATTTTAACTCTTCAGTACATGCAAGATAAATTCGTGGCATGAATTTCTGTCTCTTTCCATCTCACATATATTCCTATTAGATCAAACCTGCTTTACATAATACACATTAAAATATTACACTTCTTATTTAAATTGTATTTATATTTCTTGCATACATGTAGAAGCATTTAAAACTACTTTTACAAAAGCCCACTTGTAATTTTTTGAGTTCTTTCTCCTAAGTTTAAACCTGTCTTCTTAACATTAATTTCCCTGAAACTCTGGTGATCTAACCAAGGCCCTGTGCGTGCTAGGCAAGCATTCTACCAATAAGCTATATCCAGCCCATGCCTTCATTGATGTGCTGCTCAGGCGTGGTATGAATTCAAGGTTTAAATCACCCCTTTTGCACATGGCTGGCCCACTGCTAACCACTTTTCTTGAAAGAGTATCCTTACCAATGTTTGTGTTGAGAGGAATAATAAGGTCAAACAGTTAGAGCTACATTTATTTTTGGACTTCAATTCTATTAAAGAGGTGGTCATTTTTACTTCTATTAGTAGAAGTTGCAATGTTTTATGAAATTTCCAGTGTCATATTTTTGCTTATTTGGAAAAATTCAATTTCAAGCAATAGATTCCTTTTTTATTTATTTACTTATTTATTTTTCAAATACGGTCTTCACTGTATTGCCCACACTACCATGGATCTGAAATGTGAGATTCCCTTGATTCTGACTCTCAAGTAACAGAGGCTACACGTAAAGACGTGCACCACCATGTCTAGCCTAAGCATTTTTCTCTTTGTATGAAAATGATGAGAAATCCAACTCTTTCCAGAATTTCAATTTCACATTTTACTTCATTATTACATAGACATAAAAATAGTGTCCATCTTCTCTTTTTATAATGACTTTCATGAATGACAGTGCTTGTTTTAGAAGACCGTGTGTGGGTGGTGGGGGTGCCTGAGTGGATTTTCCAAAGAGGAATTGAGAACCAAAGAAGCAAATCTTGGACACTCAATAAACTGAGATCATAACACAAAACCTAGATTTTATGGGCAGAGGCCAATGCTTTTCTTACATTTCATAGTCACAAGTTCATAAGCTCTATTTAAACAAATGTATATATTTTAGAAAATCATAAAGGAGTTAAAATGAAAATGTTAATATTGCATATGACCAGAAATAAGTGAAGACACATGGCTCTGATACATAGCAAAAGACACTAAAAATGTACGCTTCATTGAGATCAAACATTCATTCAAAGAACAGGAACAGAAGTTAGAAATGTACTGATACAGGACGGCAAGCGTTTCATCTACAATGGATTGCAAACTTAACATGCAGATAAAAAATGACAAACTGAGAGAAGAGACAATTCAGCAAGGCATCTATCCAAAATAATGTTCTAAAATTAAAATTATATATGCAGATATACAACTATATCTCTTGATATATAGATGTATGTATGTGAGTGAGTGATATGGACAAAATTCTAAGAATTAAATTTCTCATATAAGTTGTCAGCTTTTGCAATTCAGTAACGTCAAAATACTTGCAAAAGGGTTATAATTTTTTTCTTTACTAAAAGACATATTATCCAAGCTTCAAGCAACACAGAATACTAGGAAAAATAGCAAAAAAAAGTAAAAACTGAATATGAAGAATAAAGGAAATAAAACCCCAAAACCTGCATGCAGACTAAATTCTCATTATGTGCACACACAATGTGTCAACATTGTGTTCTGCATTAAGAAATTATAGATATTCTATCTTAAAAGAATCATAGTTTCCCTCTTGGAAATTGAAATCATGGGACTCTGGTATATTCTTTAACTCCGGAAGGTTATACAACAAACTAAATTTATAGATTTCTAAATGCCATTATCAATATACAGTTAAATATTAAAGATTTTATTTTTATAAAGAAACTGGCTGAGGGCTGGGGTCAGCGGTTTGGTGGCCTGCCTCGCAAGTGCAAGGACCTGAGTTCCATCCCCCCGATACCAAAAAAAAAAAAAGTAATTGGCTGAGACCTTCAAGTATGTTTCATCCTACACTTTTAAACTAGAGAAAAAAAGATAAATCTGTCTGAAAAACATGAGTGCTCACCTCTTCACTCTGCTCCCTACCCCCGACACTGTGGTCTGTCTATCCATTCGTCCACCACCAACATGCAAGAGTTCCGAGTCCCGAAGAGTCTACATTCTCTAGTGCTCCACTTTAGAGCTGACGACTCTCCTGAGAGCCTCTTTGACATCCTTGTTCCTCAGGCTATAGATGAGAGGATTCAGCATGGGGATCACAACAGTGTAGAAGACGGTGGCCACTTTGTCAGCATCGCCACTGCTGCCTGAGCTTGGCCGGCAGTAAATAGAGAGGATTGTTCCATGGAAGACAGTGATGGCCGTGAGGTGGGAGGTGCAGGTGGAAAATGCTTTGTGCCTTCCCTCTGCTGAGCGCATCCTCAGGATGGTGATGAGAATGAAGGAGTAGGTGGTGAAGATGATGATGATGGTGCTGGACTCATTTAACGTAGCCACAACGAACAGCAGCACCTCATTCACGGTGACATCAGAACAAGCAAGACTCAGGAGAGGGGGCAGGTCGCAGAAGAAGTGGTTGATCACATTGGACCTGTAGGATTGGACCTCAACAGCTAAGCACAGGTGAATGAGCGCACACAGGGATGCATAGAGGTAGCAGACGAAAACCAGCTCTACCTGAAGCCTCCGCGACATGATGACTGTGTACAGTAGAGGGTGACAGATGGCCACAAAGCGGTCATAGGCCATCACGGCCAGTAAGAAGACCTCACTGACCACACAGGTGCAAAACAAAAAGAATTGTATTCTGCATGCCAGCAAGGAGATGGTTTTGTCGCTGTTTAAGACACTGGCCAGCATCTTTGGCACGATGACTGAGGAGTAGCAGAAATCTACGAAGGACAGGTGGCTGAGGAAGAAGTACATGGGGGTGTGGAGTCGGGGGCTGACCTGAATCAGTGCCGTCATGCCCAGGTTGGCCAAGACGGTGACCGAATAGATGAGAAGGAAAAGCAGGGAGAGGAAGAGTCTCATCTCAGGGACGTCAGAGAGGCCCAGGAGGATGAACTCGCTGACCACGGTGCAATTTGCTTCTCCCATGTGTCCACTTTGTGGCTGAAGCAAAAAAGTAAAAGTCATTCTTCATGTAATCCAAAATAAGTTTTAGCTTTTTCTAAAAAAAAAAAAAAAAAAAAAAAAAAAAAAAAGAAAAATTAGGAAGAATTTTTTTTTTTTTCTGCCAAGAAGTTAGCCACTTTTCATTTGGAATTTTACAAAAGGGAAGGCATTGCATAGTAGAGATGGGTAAAATCCACAGTTTTAATTAGAAATCACACAATGTCTTTACCATGTAAGACTTCAGGTGATTATCAATTTTTCAAAATTGCTACTTAGTAGTCCTCACTTCTCTACAAATTCTTTTCTTATTGCACAGCAGTATTTTAAATCAATACTCTCAATATTCAAGTTTGCAGAAATTATTTTTAAAATGCAGGATAAGCTTTCCAAATTTTCCTGTGAAGTGATGAGTTAGGCTTAAGATTATTAACCTATAATTGTTTATATTTAATTAGTAATTTTAGGTTGAGGACATATATTTCATACTTTATGTTACCACTTTCCATACAAAATTAACAAAATATGATCTTTTCAATACTCAACTACAGTCTTTATGTAACTGTGACACTTCAACTTTAAGAGGATGTATTTGGAAATCAACATACCACTGTGAATCGATATGAAGACCAACGAAAGATACACATAGGAAATCGTTAAGAAAAATGCCCATGGAATGTGTATCATTCTTCATGAAACTGCAGCTAAAAAATGATATGATGAGCCAAGAGTTTTCAAAATTATAGTACAGATATGAGATAAAGCATACAGTTCCTAAAATCATAGTTTTGAGTGATTTTATTCACATGGAAATGTCATCCAAATCAGAACTTATTAGCATATATATTAAAATACTTTGCAACAACAGAATAAGTTGTTTATACTACTAGTTTCTATTAGTTGGTTCAAAAGAAAGCTTTGTATTCATATTTGACTATTGATCCCTCATACACTGAATAACTATTTTGGAGATAATGATACACTGTGCATCAACTGTTCTTATTATGTTGTTATAAAATTTTTATTTTTTCATAAAGTAAGAAAAAAGGCACTAGATGAATCTTTAAAAATGAAAATTGCAACTCAAATTCAGTAAGCCAGATAATACCTGCAAATATATGATAGATACATAGGTAACACTGTGTATTTACTCCTGAAAACACCCATGAACATAAATATTTCTATCCAAGAATGTAAAATTATGTACTGCAAACTTGTACCAGAAAAAGGAAGGGGACCAAGCGGTGGGTGGGGAGGACAGTGAGGGGAGGTGAGGGGATGAACACAGGGAAGACGATGCGTCATGCACAGGTACCAACTTCCCACTTAAACATTGTGTACTTACGTGTGCTAAAGAGTTACTGAAATGAGTCTGTAATCTGGCCTGGATTCTCAGAAGCGCGCATACAGATTATGAGCTACCGTAGGAAGGACGGTGGGCACTTTAAAATAAAGGACACGCACACACACTCCGGACTTGGACACACGGAGAGTGCTTGCAGAGGGTGAGAAACCTTTCAGCCTCTCCCTCAGACCCTCACAGGAACCCAAGGCCACCGCGGCAGGAGGCCGGGCTCCTGGAGGAGCCATCGTCTTACCCGGAAACTGTCGCAGCCTGGTGTTCATTGCATTCATCGGCGGATTTCAGAGATGGGTGGTTTCCCATGCCTGGTCCCTCTCTGAGCTGTCACTCAGCCTACTAGGGCCAGCTGCAGCCTCTCAGTGACCATCAGAAGAATCTGCGTACAGACTGCACCGGGATGCATGGACGGAGCCACTGTGAGATCTGTGTCCAAGGAAAGACCACGGGAACCGGTGTCCCGCCCGTGTCCACTCCCTTTGCCCTGTCACTCTAACCGCTGACCCCGGATACGGGGCTCTGCATGTTAAATGGCTCCCATTTCCCGCCGAGATTCTTCTTTACCACAAAGGGGAAGTGTGCTTTGTTAAGAGGTTGCTCAAAGCACAGAATTTCTTAGCAAACACATCACCTCGCTCAAATAATGCATGGATTGCTATGTTTTTCACTCAATTTTATTGGTGCATTTTAGGTATACAACATGCTAACATTCACCGTTGGAGATCTGTACCTTTCCATAACATATCTTGATTCTTATTTTTCCCCCATCCTTCAACCCCTGTACCCCTCTTTATTTATAAAGACATTGTTTCCATTTTTTCCTTTTCTCATTTTTATTCCTTTCCCTTCTTTCCCTAACCCTCCCACCTTCTCTTACCCTTTGGAACTTTCCTTCCTATTTCACATTATCTATTACTCATTTCAATTCTTATTTACACTTTCAGTTTCTCACACCAGGGAAACTATTTGGCATTTACACATGTGTGTCCTATTTATTTCAAGTAAGAGGGTGGCCTTAATGCACATTCATTTATCTATAAATGTCTCTAGTATCATTCTTTATGGCTGAATAGTACTGAATATATGTGCACCCATGATCATAGGGGCACAGTTTGTAATTTCTAAAACTTGGAAACAGCCCAATTGCCCATCAACTCAACTGGATAAAGAAAATGTGGTTTTAAAATAAATTGTATGGATTATTTAAAAATGATATCAGTACTTCCCACCTTATGCTACTAACTGTAACCGTAACAAATTTTACCTACCAGAAAACAAGTTCCTAACTCTCAGAAAATATCTCTCAGATCAACCACCCCCTTAAAACAAAAAAAACTGTATTCCAAACACCAACCTGTGGAACAGATTTCACACTACTGGAGGTTGCTATAGGTTTTATGTTTGTGCAAATTTCCCTTGAGTCCATGTTCCCTAAGCATCTAAAGCAGTCGTGGATCTCTGTGGGATTTCCACAAGATATCTACAGAGCTGCTCTCTCCTCCATTAAAACAATTATTACCACTATGAGATAAAACCTGGGGAAATGCAAAAAAAATGTGCTACATAGTATCATAAGTCAACACAGTTTATTCAAATTTCATTTTGAGTTACAGAAAATGCCCTGCTGCCACCTGGCCTCCCCTCTGCAGAGGAATACTCACTCTGCCAGGGTGAGTTCTATGAAAAGTTCTCAGAAGTTGTGCCCTATACACAAAAGATCCTGAAAGACACAGGGTCTGAGGCATCTTCAGAAATACTCTGAAGACCTGAAAAGAGTTGAAGGAGTGGGCATAGTGAACCTCCTTTATAGAGAATAATCACAAAATTGCCCACGTTTACCGAGCAAGAATTATTGCAAATATAACTACTATTAACACACTTCATCGTCATAAAAATATGTAAGATTGCTACTTTTATGAGCACTTTACAAATGAGATGCTTGAGCCTCAGAAGGGTGCAACCTACCCAGAAGCACACACAGAAAACCCTGGTAGAAAGAGGACAAACGCTGACTTTCAGAGAGCATGGCTACCAGGGGTCCCTCTCACTGTGTAGAGCTAGTGGCCATCAAATCGTGGTATCTCCCGATTATTCCCAGATTTGCTCATTTACTGACTATATAAAGTTGACCTGAACTAATAAATTGCCTGCTATGCTCTGTGTGCTCCTAGAAACCTCAGACATTTCAAGAATTTCATGGGTGTAATAAAAAAGCCACAAGTCAGTTTTCAAAGTTTTGTCACACCTATGTGGTTTTCCTACATTGATCTATGTGAGGATTTTTAGGATGCGAGGAATCTTTCAAGAGCTCCTCTCCCACCTCACATTCTCAAAATAACGTTTTCTTCCATTATTTGAATTTAGAAGATTTCTCTTGCCTAATTAGTTCTTCCTGTGTGAATTTCCCTAATGAGATAAGATAAAAACCAGTGTAGAAGACATAAAACGTGAAGACTGGAGTTTTAATCCCCATGGTATGACCTCTTGCTTTCTCTGGAATATGTGTGTTTCTTTTTCTGGAAGATCCTGGCACTAGACAAGTACTCTACCATGTAATCAGGTATAAAAAAGATTGGTAAAGAGGTTAGCTTAATTCCTTTTCATTATATTCTAAGTGCACCCTCTAACAATCTTCACAAAATTCACTCCCCTTCAAGGAGAGACTCCCGAGAGCAAAGCTCAGAGATCCGCAGTAAAGACAGCACTGGCTGTGATGCCTTGGATCCTACTGTCAACCACCTCACAGCAGAGCTTTTGAGTTTCCCTATTTATTTTACAGTTGAAGAGGTGGGGATTTTGATTTGGGAGTTCATAGCTCTGAAAAATTTGATTGGGATGTGTTTCATTGACACTATGCACAAGTTGAGCAACATAAATGTGAAACTATAAAAATATTTCTATTAAATTGCACATTTCATTCATACTGTATATGCATACTGAATAGTGGTCAGAGGTGGTTAATTCCCATACCCATCACTTTAAATCTTTGCCGTTTCTTTGTGGAGAGTGGTATTCATGCTCTGCTTTTCTGCCCTGAGATATGTTTCATTGTTGACTGTGCTGTTCCATTGTGCCCTGATCCCTGGAATATTCCACCTATCCAACTGAAGGTATCTCACATTGCCCAGTCGCTTCTTTCCTGCCACCCTCTATTTTTCTCCATCTGTCATAATCACTATTATATCTCTCAACTTCTGTGGTTTTAAAAACTTTTAAAAATTTCACACGGGATTGAGGCTGTGGGTTGTTTTTCTCTGTGTGGCTTGTTTTGATTCATGTAATATCCTCCAGGTCCAGTATACGGTAAGACTTGTGGTAGGCCTTCCAGAATGTTTCAAAGTGACTCAAAATGACTCTAATGATGGCATGAAAATCACTCCAACATTTGTTTGTTAAAAACAACCAAAGCTTTTTGCAAGGGTCAGCTGAGTAGGCAAAGACCGATCTCACCTGTGCAAGGCAGATCTTGGTTTGTTTGATCACCATCAGGCAAGTCAAATGACTAGTGTGCTATCAGTGATCGAACACAGGGCAACTTTCGCGATTCCAAGTTTCACTGAAGCTGCATGCAGTAAGGCAAAGGAAGTTATAAGCAGTTTACATGAAGGGGTGGGTGGAGAAATATATACCAATATTTGATCAAAAGAGCTGCAAAGGGGCATGGAAACAAAGCAGTGGGAAATGTACTGTTCCTAATTCACTACACTGGCTAGCAAATACCAGTGATAGCACAATTGCAATACCATTGACTTTCAAGAAAAATGAAATCAATCTAATTTTTAATGTATTATAATTAAAGTTTTGACAAATGCTAAATATGGCAAATTGGAACACAAGATAAATGGAGTTTAAAATGTTGAATGTGACAAGTATGATAACATAATTCCAGAAACGGTATCTACTCTCATTATCTTTGATCATATGTTCTCAGATTGTTATATTAAAATGTTGAAACAGTGTTGATGCTGACTTTCAGTGTTAAATGCTATTTTACTATGAATATATAAATTAATTGACGTAAAAATCCAAACCTAAGTTTATCATAAGTAAATATTTATTGTAACATTTAAAAGTTTTATTTATGTTTTATAAATTTGATAGTGCTATATTTCATTGAATGATTAACCTATTATTATATTACAAGATTTACTTAAAACACAATTTAAAACTTGTTCTTTCAGAAGTATTGTTCAAAATAAATGAAAATATGAATATAATAAATTAAACTATAATATATCATATGGAAAATAAAATTATAATGTATTTGGCAGAAGAAAGGCTTAAAATTTAAGTATTGAAAGGGCTCACATTTATATATTTTCAATTAATTACATTACCAACAGAAAAAACTGTATCACTTAAATCTATTCTAGAATACAGTGGACACTGAATTAAATACTTTGGTATATTTATTTTCAGTACTAATTGAAAGGACCATGATCAAATCATAAAGAGCACTAGTGTAAGCCAGGCAGTCCATACAAGGGATAGAATGTGACATTAGGAATCTGAAGTGAAACAAACAAACAATGAAGACGAGACTGGTCATCAGGATGTGGCGAAAATTGACTGAAATCTTGGGCCAGTGATTTAGCTCCATGGCACAGCCCCTTCCTCTCAAGTGCAGGGTCCTGAGTTCAATCCCCAGTACCAAGAAAAGAAGAACGTTGACTGAAATCTTAAAGAATGGCCTTATTCTGTCAACAGTTGTTTTTACACCTTTGTTCAGATTGCTATAATGGGTTGCTCTTGGATTATCAGATAAAAAAATGTACATTTATACCACAAAAATGTAAACATCTTTTCTCTAAGCAGGGCTGAAGAAAATTCAAGTTGGATATTTAGAGAGATTGTTCATCACTTGTTTAATTTAATATTATGATGCATCATCATTTAAATTCAAAGAAAATTAGAAATTGTGTGTCAGATTTGTCATGAAACATAAAAATCATAAATATCCAGAGAAACATAAATTGATACAATAGAAAAACCACTCTTTCATCAGGGATCCAATACCTAAAATAATATTTATTATATTTATTATCTTCCTGTATAGAGTGATTATTTAGTTAATATTTTATCTAATACTGTATATGGAAGAAGTATTTAATAATGATCATAATTTTTTCAGCTTTAATTGAGTTTGTTGGCACATTTTAGGGATACAGTACAGTTGCAGTCATTGTTGGGATCTTGTACTTCTACATGACAGGCTTTGGTTCTCATTTTTTCCCTTGTCCCTGCCCTCCCTTCACCCCCTCCTCCCCTCCCCATTGACAAGCACTTCCTTTCCATCTTTTCTTTATCTCACATTTTTTCTTTTCCCTTATCACCCTTCCCCTATCCATCCCACCTTCCCTACACCTTTAGCCCCTTTCTTCCCATTTCACAGTCAGTAATATTATTAGGATCTTATGTATTATTGCAGTTTATTCAGGCCAGAGAAACTATTCAGAATTTACACATGTATGACTTATGTATAATGATCATAATTTTGAAATATACTTATACAAAACACTATTTTGCTCATATAAAATTGTGCACAGGGTTATAGTTTTCTCCCTTAATGAAGTAGGAAGTATATGGAAATTTATCTCTTCCACTGTATTTTAGTTACGTTCAATGCTGGACAAAATATTCAACACACATAACTTAGAGGAGGAAAATTTTATTTTGGCTCAAACTTTTGTCTGCTGGATACAAAGCAGAAGAGTAGGGTGGAAGACAATGCTAGATGAAAGCTGCTTATCTCCTAACAAGCAGGGGGCAGAAACTGAAAAGTCCAAGTCCAAATTCTCCACTGAGACTCGAGGCAAGCTCCTAGTTGTGATCTACTGCTAAAATCAAAATAAACATTTTGAACACACAGTGTCACAAGGTAAACATTCCCATTCCAAAAGGAAGAAAAAGGGTGATGAAGAGGAAAAAGACCAAGACAAATAAAAAAACCTCACTGATTTTTCACACAAGATTTTTTTATTTTAGCTCCAACCTCTCAGTATTACACTTCTAGTGAGTTCCATCACAGATTATCATACTATCACACTGAAACTTCTTTAAAAATATGTTGAGAACTGGATATGGTGACACATGCCTGTATTCCTAGCCATTCAGGGGGGTGAAGTAAGAGAACCACAAGTTCTAGTCCAGGATGGGAATTTGGTGAGATTCTGAATCAAAATATAAAAAGGAGAATGTAACTTAGAAATTTGAATGTTCAATTTCAGGACCACACTACAAACACACTCAAAGCACGTCAGAGAAGTAGACAATATATTAATCAAATTTCATGCCAACTAACATATATATCCAAAACATGCACACACATACAGTTTGACCACACAAGTTCAATAAAATATTTGTTGTGTCTGTTATGCAGTATTGTATTCTTGGCTATCTGCTTTTATTTGTGCTGTTACTTTTTTTCTTCACAAATCTCTTTTCTAAACTAAAAGGGATTTGTAAAATTCTACTCATTTCCTTCACTAAAACTATGTTCAACTGACATATTTTATAATAACATCCTTCTTCCATTCCTCAGTAGATTTTTAAATTCCCTTTCCAGAATATCTGTATAATACTTATTATTTTCTGTCTTAGCAATGGTCACCTAGTTCACTGGAATGCTATCAACACTAGCTTTTACATTATTGAAAGCAATTGCTGTGCAGTATCCTATTAATATCTACTTTAGGAGAGTCACTCCAGTTTATTTAAAGCCCGCTCTAACAAGCATATAAGATAATAAAATAAATAATGTTATATATGTATATATGAAAGAGAACTCCACATGCAGAAGAGACATCTATGCTCACTTGTTTATTGTAGCACTATTCAAAATAGTCAAGATATAAAGTTGATCAAGATGCATTATATGTATGTATCAGTCCCAAAAAGTGAATGTAACTGTTATGTGTCACAGTGATCTGTTAATATTTTTTTGTTTTTGTTTTTGTTTTTGGTGCCGGGGATTGAACTTGGGCCCTTACACTTGCAAGGCAGGCCACCGAACCAATGAGTTAAATCCCTGGCCCTGTTAATATTTTTTTAAATGTGAAAAAAGTACAAAATCAAATTAAGAGTCCATTGGTGAAAGGATGGAGAAAGAATATGTGGAAAATATACAGGATGGAACACTATTCAAATATTTTAAAAATGAAATTTTGTGATTTGCAGTAGCATGGAATGAACTGGAGCACATTATATTAAATGAAATAATTCAGTCACTGAAAGAATAGTGCCTCCAAGTTTCACCTGTAAGTGTTGACTTTGTAGTACTTAAGCATAGATTGGTGGTTACCACCCTTGGAGAGGTGTGTGGAAGTGGGGATAAGAGAGAGAATAAATTATAAAGATACTCTGTATATAGGATCCCTACAAGTGAAAATAAGTAATAAATGTTTCATAAGAGCTACTTCAATCTGTACCAATACAAAAACACGATAAATTTCTAAGGTAAATATGTACATCAATAAACACAAACAGATCATTATACCTGGCATATATATGACACAGATTGCTCCATGGAATTGTACAAACACCACACCAATTACAAAAGTATACATATATAATTTTCTTAAAGACTGCATCAAGTAGTGGTGATTAATTTTAATTGTTTACCTTGTTACCTCAAGAGAATGAGTAGTTGAGTGTCTCTCGGGTTCATTTTGCCAAGGTTGTAAACATTTCTTATAACAAGGTTTCACTCCCAGGTAAGCAAGATCAAAACTACAATTGGGAGGTTTGCTGAAACATGCACAAGTAAGACGGATATTGATGATGGACATTGATTTCACTCAAAAAAGCACATTGAGAGTTCAGAAGCTTCTTCTTTTAGAACTGGAATGTTACTGAATAATACAAGGAAGGCTTCATGTCAGTCTGTGAAAAAGTTAGTGATTTCTGACTGAAAATTTTACTGAATACCTTTCTCCTGTGTTTTATCTTCATGTTGCATTGTAATATAGCTGTAGGACTTTTACAATGGCACTGGGCTCTTTCTCACAGACTGAACTTTCTAGTTGCCTCAATAATAGAAAATTTGACCATTATTAAAGGAAATGTGTATCTACACTTTGAAAAAAGTATCCGAATCCAATGGTGGAAAGAATAGATGGTGAAAATTTTAAGGATGAGGGTTCTAAACACACATTTCAATGTCATTGAAAAGCCCGATGTGTTTCTATTTGGTCATCTCTCAAATATAGACTATATAAAGCATTTTGATCTGTTCTGATTTCATAATTCTTTGGGCAATAATGACAAATTGCTAATTGAACCTCCCTGAGTTGGAGAACTTATTCACTAAACTAATTAAGGGCTATTTTGGAATCATATTTACTGGGTCCAATAGGCATACTGATTAAAGTCCAGTGTAGAATCAACACTAAATTCAAAACACTTAGTTTTATGGCATTTATCACTTAATATTACTAAGTGAAAATATGATATAAAACCTTTTTATTGAAATTTGTTTTTCACTACAAATCATATATCTGAGATAATCATCTGGAATAATATTTACTGAACTCATAAGAGACCACTGTGAGTATCACATGATTAACCAAAGTAAATAAAATATTATAAATATTATTATATTTATAAATTTATTTCATGTATTTACAAGAACCAAAGGACAGATTTGAGCATTTAAAGTTTAGCTGTTTGCTTGTATTACTCTTCTGAAAATGTAAATGGCTCTTATTTTATAATGTTAGGTATTTTACCTTCTGTAGTAATAAGATAATTTATGAAAGATATTTTCATCATTCTCCAGACTATATAAGGGAAGGAAAAAATGAAACATATGTCCTCACTCTCCCTGTTTTTATTTTCAGGA
>NW_022974629.1:22717-37699 GCF_012274545.1 Fukomys damarensis
GATGTATTTCTATTTGGTCATCTCTCAAATACAGACTATATAAAGCATTTTGATCTGTTCTGATTTCATAATTCTTTGGGCAATATAGACAAATTGCTAATTGAACCTCCCTGAGTTGGAGAACTTATTCACTAAACTAATTAAAGGCTATTTTGGAATCATATTTACTGGGTCCAATAGGCATACTGATTAAAGTCCAGTGTAGAATCAACACTAAATTCAAAACACTTAGTTTTATGGCATTTATCACTTAATATTACTAAGTGAAAATATGATATAAAACCTCTTTATTGAAATTTGTTTTTCACTACAAATCATATATCTGAGATAATCATCTGGAATAATATTTACTGAACTCATAAGAGACCACTGTGAGTATCACATGATTAACCAAAGTAAATAAAATATTATAAATATTATTATATTTATAAATTTATTTCATGTATTTACAAGAACCAAAGGACAGATTTGAGCATTTAAAGTTTAGCTGTTTGCTTGTATTACTCTTCTGAAAATGTAAATGGCTCTTATTTTATAATGTTAGGTATTTTACCTTCTGTAGTAATAAGATAATTTATGAAAGATATTTTCATCATTCTCCAGACTATATAAGGGAAGGAAACAATGAAACATATGTCCTCACTCTCCCTGTTTTTATTTTCAGGACTCACATTCAAATTCTGGCACACAGAGTCCATGTCAGTCACAGAGACAAACAAAAGTTGGGCCACGTTCACCCTTTTGGGATTCTCAGATTACCCTACACTGCAAGTTCCACTCTTTCTGATATTCATGGCCATCTACAGTTTCACTGTGGTAGGGAACATTGGGATGATTGCCATGATTAAAATTAACCACAAATTGCACACCCCCATGTACTTTTTCCTCAGTCATCTCTCATTTGTGGATTTCTGCTACTCCTCCATCATTGCTCCCAGGATGCTGGTGAACCTAATTGCAAGCAACAGAAACATTTCGTTTTCAGGATGCATAGCACAATACTTTTTCTTTTGTGCCTTTGTTGTAACAGAAGGTTTTTTATTAGCAGCAATGGCCTACAACCGCTTTGTGGCCATCTGTAACCCCTCCCCTACACAGTCGCCATGTCCCAGAAGCTCTGTGCCATGCTGGTGGTGGGGTTGTATTCACTGGGGGTGGCTTGTTCCTTGACACTGACTTGCTCTGCTTTGCAAATGTCTTTTCGTGGTCTCAACATCATCAATCACTTCTTCTGTGAGTTCTCCTCACTGCTCTCCCTCTCTTGCTCTGATAATTATATTAATCAGTTGCTTTTGTTCATTTTTGCCCTGTTTACCGTCGTTGGCACATTCCTCATAGTTCTCTTGTCTTATTTGTTCATTGTGGTTACTGTCCTCAAGATGCATTCAGCCAGTGGGAGACGCAAAGCTTTCTCCACCTGTGCCTCTCACCTGATGGCAATCAGCATCTTCTATGGCACCATCTTCTTCCTCTACTGTGTGCCCAACTCCAAGAACTCCAAGAATGCAGTCAGAGTGGCCTCATTGTTTTACACCATGGTGATCCCCATGCTGAACCCCCTGATCTACAGTCTGAGGAATAAGGATGTGAAAGACACCATCTGCAAGTTTATGAATGCAAAGTTATTTTCTTGTTAATCAGATATTTTAGTGAGTTTGGCCCTGATGCAAAATTATTTTTATAAAAGTTGATTTTAAGGATGCCATTACAATTAATAGTTAGTTTTGTATAGTGGAACAGAAGTAGACTTTGCTTTCATGATACTAACCTGGATTATTCTTTTCCTTCTTGCACACATCACTAAACTTTCTGATTTTTAATCTTTATTCAACAAGTTTCATTAAACCTAGGTAATGTAATTTGTACTCTACTTGCAAAGTTAACAATTAACATACATAGCATGTGTCATATCTTGAATATTTAATACATATTAATTATCAACTTGTTATGTACAAGATACCAGATGTTGACTAGGTTTTCAAAAACTGAATTATCTGTTTTAAGTGTAGGAGTGCAGCTCATAGAGAATTATTGCCTTCTATGATTAAAAACCCTTGTTGACAGAAATCCATGGAAGGACCTGGCCAAAGTTAAAGTAGAAAATAAGTATCCCAGACAATTTCCAAGAAGGGAAATTTCCAAACAGTTAAAGATGTTTTGAAGGGTGCTTTTATTTTAAAAAATAATGAAACTTGCCATGGAAAAGAGAAAGGACATTTTATTCAACACAAATCAAGCAGATAATGATGTTACACTGACAAGATAATTCAATAAATATTTTAGTGTGCTAATGTGATATAACTCTGTCTGTGTTTGTAGGCAATGTTGTGTAATTTACAGACATTACTGAGCCCAAATAAAAAAGTGAAGAATACATGATCTATTTCTGAATGTTTTTTTCAACAGGATCCATAATGGCAATATGATAAACTATTACATATACCATGAGAGTCATAGGACTGATACATTGTGTCTTAACATTATATATAAAATTAGAATTTTACATACTGCATTCTATGCTATTATTGTTTCTATGAAGTTATCATAAACATTATCAATCTTTAGTGAATTTCTTTCTGAATTTGTTAATAATCTAAGTCCTCAGTAGACTTCTTATTTATCAAAAAAATTGAGTTTTAGTTGAAAAATAATGGCTTCCATAAACTTTTTGAAAATAAATACAAAAGTGTACATAGACCTAGGGGAGCAGGGGTGTGGTCCAGACCATCATGGCTACAGGCAGATCCCAGCCAGGGATCCAATCTGACCCCAGAGGCTGGAGCAAGCCTGCCTAGCCAAGGCCTACCCAGGAAAGAGCTGCAGAGGTGCAAAAGCTTCAGTCAGCGGCCTGCCAAATAGTAACTGTGTGAGTGTGGGCAGATCCTGGGGAGCTGCAGTGTGGTCCAGACCAGCATGGCTGCAAGAAGATCCCAACCAGGGATCCACTCTGACCCCAGAGACTGGGGCAAGCCTGATCGGCCAAGTCCTACCCAGGAAAGACCTACCAAGGCACAAAAGCTTCAGTAAGAGGACAGTCCCATAGCATCGGTGGTTTGAATTCAAACTGTACTGGTGAGCAGCAAAAAAAAAAAAAGCCTGTTGGTGGATGGTGAGAATTGAAGACCATTGGGTGAGCAAAAACTTGTCTCAATAAAGGCACAGCAGGCTGAACCTGCTGAAATGAAAAGACACATAAACAAATCCCAAAACCAGACTTCCAGATCACCTAAGGCAACCCCAAAGGGAAAGGAGATGGAACAATGTGATACTCAAACTGCTGGACTCCCTGCACTGGCAAAAAAAAGAGGAATTGGAAAAAAATGAAGTCACAAATAATTTCTCAGATGACAGCAGAGACTGTGCTCATAGTGCAAGATATGATTAATAAATCTAGAGTGAACACAGATAAAAACATAGAGAAGCTGAGTAACATGATGGAATCCCAACTTGGGAAACAAATGGAATCCATAAAATAGAGTCAAACAAATTTCCTGGAGATTAAAATCTCCATTGAAAGTTTACACATCAGAACCAATGCAAAGAGAATTCCAGATATAAAAGATAGGACTGTAATTATTAACCAGGAGAAGAAACAGAACAGATTGCAGACCACATAAAAAACCATTCACATAAGTAATGGCAGAAACCTTCCCATGTAGGGGAAAACAATTTGACATACAGAGAAGTGAGGCATATAAGACTCCAACTAGCCATGCTTTAAAAAAAAAAAAAAGTCTACACATAGCCATATAATAGTTAAGATTCCAGAAACTCAACACAAGGACAAAATTGTGCAAGCAGTTAGAGAAAAGAAACAAATCACAAACAAAGGAAAGCCCATCAGAATCACTACAGACTTCTCAATGCAAACCCTCAAGGCAAGAAGTGCTTGGAGTGATATATTTCAAGCCCTAAAGGAAAACAGCCTCCAACCCAGATTGATGAACTCTTCAAAACTATCTTTCAAGACTGATGGAGAAATATTTTCATGAGAAAGGGCACATTAGGAAATTCATGAATACCAAACCAGCCCTCCAAAAAATTTTAATCAATACTCTAGGAAACAACAATGAGGATAACAACCCCAGGAAGAACAGCAGAAGGAATCCATCAGGCATGACAAGAAATTAAATACAGTGGGGGAGAATTGAACAAAAAGAAAAACTCATGACAGGGATAAGTCAATACATGTTGGTGATAACCATCAATGTTAATGGTCTCAATCCACCAATCAAAAGAAATAGATTGGAAGAATCGGTCAAGAAGCAAGATCTAACAATATGCTGCACACATGAAACACATTCGATTCAAAAAGAAACTTATAGACTAAAAGTTAAAGGGTGGAAAACAATACTCCATGTAATAGAAACTCTGAAAAAAATCAGGAGTAGCTATCCTCTTTGTAGATCACTTGGATTTCAAACCAACACTGATCAAGAGAGACAAAGAAGGACACTACATCCTTGTAAAGGGAGCAATTCAAGAGGAAAAGATAACAATCATAAATATATATACACCAAACACTAGTGCACTCAACTATATAAAACAAATACTAATGGGCATAAAAAATCAAATAAGCACTAACACAATAGTAATGAGGGACTCAATAACCCACTGTCACAAATAGATAGATCAACTGGACAGAAAATAAACAATGAAATACTAGAACTCAACCAAACTCTTGAACAAATGTTCAAAGAGTGTTCCATCCCACAAAATCACAATAAACATTCTTCTCAGCTGCACATGAGTTGTTCTCCAAAGTAAACCACATACTCACTCATAAAACATGTCTAAGTAAGTGCAAAGAAACTAAAGTGATCCTTGTGTATTATCAGACCTTGGTGTGATGAAATTGGAGATCAATTGTATAAAGAGCTCTGTCATGAAGAAAGAAAAACTTGTGTCATTTGCAGAAAAAATGGCTGCACCATGAGAACATAATGTTAAGTGAAATAAATCAGACACACAATCTTAAATATCACATGATTTCTTTATCTGAGAGACCTGAAATATAAATAAAGCAAAGAGCAAGATAAACGGTAGATAATAGAAAACAGGGGCTTATATGTTTTACAAAGAGGAAGGGGACAAAGAGATGGAGGGAGGAGAGAGGGGAAGAAAGGAGTGGGAGAGAATTTAGAGAATGAAGATGCTATGTACATGAGCCAACTCCTCACAATGCATGGAATCATTGTGTACTGCAAATATGGACACATAAAAATAAAAACAAAAATACCCAAATTTCACCCTATAAAAAAGAAATGTCGAAAGCTGGAAGAGAAACATGTTCAACTTAATTTAACCATTACAAAAGTATATGGGAACTGAAACCTTGTGGCAATTTATGTTTTGGACAATTTTTTTTGTGTATGTATTAGTCAAAATAAGTTTAATGGAAAAACAAAACTCGTGGTGTGGAGTGGAGAGCAGTAGATGTCCTTAACATAAGGAATAGTAGCAGCTACAAAGAGAAGCTGAGAAGCCAATTAGTGTATTTACATTACTGCCCTGACCCTGCATAGAAACACCGAGGGCTGCGGAGGACCGAAGCAGAGGTCCCTGAAGGAAAGGACATCTGGACCAGAGAACATGACAGCCTCGTATTTTCTGCATTTGTCCACTAATTTCAAAGATGTGTACTATAAAATAATTGTTCTCACTAATATCCCTCAAGAAAATATGTTCTATCTAATCTCGTTTATAAATCCACTCTTCCTTCCATCCTGATGCTGCTGCTGAGATTGGTAAGCTGCGCTCCTCAGTGCGCTTTCTATCTGGTCCTTGTTAGAAGAGATACTGTATGTTGCCAGAGCCATGCGCTCCTATCAGTCTGTCAAAGGAAGTGAAGCAGGGGAGGAGAGGAGGGAAGACGGGAACCGGAAATGACATAAGAAAGAGCAGTTCCTTTCAGCATGAACCCAACCATAATGGACATTTGGACACCTCTTCATGTTTCTCAAAACCTCTCTTCTGGGCCAGGGATTTAGCTCAGTGTTGCTGTCACCTGCCTTGCAAGCACAAGGACCATGTTAATTTTTAATCCCCTACTAAAGTACATAGAAATTTATTCTTTCTCTCTATAGATGAATATTTGAAATTTTATCCAGAAACATTGAGTAAAGAGAAGGAAGACTATACCAGGTATGAACAAAATGAGTTACTAAGGTAAATGGCTGATATTTTTAATCTGCAATGTTAAATGGGTTGAGGCATGGTTTTCATTTTATTTTGAAGATGATTATGTTGGTAGTTAGGCTTCAACAATTAAAATAACCACAAACACATAATGTAATACAAGTGAAATTTCTGTTGAGAAGACTTCAGAGTTCATATTCATTCTCTTTTTTATTTTATTTTTATTATTTATTTATTTTTTTGGGTACAGGAGATCAAACTCAGATCCCTGTGCTTGCAAGGCAAGTTCTGGAACCATTGAGCTAAATCCCCTGCCCCTCATTCTCATTTTAAAAAAATAAAGGTTGGGGATATTTCTCATAGAATAATAGCACACCGTGTAACACATGTTAAGTGATTGCTTATTAACTCTGTTTCAGCATAACAGATTTGATATCCAATGCATCACTTCTGAGACTGATTCAGAAAGTTACAGATTACTGCAACATTATCCTGGAGTTGCTTTAAAAACATTTTGGGATATAGACCATACTTTAGTCAGGTGTCAAGCAACTGGTATACACTGTACCCCCCCCACACACACACTTGCATTCACGTGCATAACATATGTATCATTTTAGGTCAATGAAATGTTCATTGAAACAGAGTCAGCATTACACTTTGATTTTATTTTTGCAGTTTTCTTCTGAATAAAATTCTACTAGTACTGGGGATTTAGCTCAGTGGTTCTGCCACCTGCCTCACGAGTTCAAGAACCTGAGTTCGATCCCCAGTATCCCCCCCAAAAAATAAATAGATGAAACTCCTTACTCACTGGAATGAACCTCCAAATAGACCGATCATTCTCTTTCCCACAGGCCAGTTCCTGCAGTACCTCAATGGTTTTGAACACCCCCTCTTTTAAACTTTCTAGGATACCTATTGTTTTCTGCCCCTTACAATGACCACTTACTTCATAGGATTGAGTTTAGTCTACTTCTTATGTCTTACATAAAATACAGATAGAAGAAAAATGTATTGAGTTATTTGAGGCATATCATGTGATATACATGTTATCCTTTAATTTCCACAATCAGATCATGAGGATCTCACATCATTTCAATATAGTAGATGAAATAGTAAAAGAGAAGACAGCATGACCATGCACACACATAGTCCCAGAGCTGTGAGAGGCTGAGACAGACTAGCAAGTATGAGCCCATCCTGAGGAACCTAGTGAGATCTTTTCTCAAAGTAAAAAAGAGAAAGATTTCTAATGGATCCCAACAAGAAAAAGAAAGAGCCAAGTTTATTCACTTGAAAGCAAAAATCCATTTCCATTCAATTATACAATATTAATCCTATAAATTTAATGTCATTCTTAAAATAAACTCTACGTGCAGTTTTTGCATCAGAGAAAAACTCCATGAAAATATCTTTCTCAATTAGAAAATACTTTGGTGTCCATTATTTTTCGGACTGTATTCTTTACATCCTTATTTCTCAGACTGTAGATCAGGGGGTTCAGCATGGGGATCACCACTGTGTAAAACACAGAGGCCACTTTGACCGTGTGCCGGGAGTTCGTGGAGTTGGGCACACAGTAGAGGAACAGGATGGTGCCGTGGAAGATGCTGATGGCCGTCAGGTGGGAGGCACAGATGGAGAAGGCTTTGCGCCGCCCGCTGGCTGAGGGCATCTTGAGGAAGGTAACAAGGATGAACACATAGGACAAAAGAATGATAAACAGTGTGATGACCTCATTGAAAGTAGCAAAAACGAAGAGCTGCAAAAGGTTGATGGAGGTGTCAGAGCAAGAGAGGGAGAGCAGTGAGGAGAACTCACAGAAGAAGTGATTGATGATGTTGAGACCACGAAAAGATAATTGCAAAGCAGAGCAAGTCAGTATCAAAGAACAGGCCACCCCCCATGAATACGACCCCACCACCAGCATGGCACAGAGCTTCTGGGACATGGCGACTGTGTAGAGGAGGGGATTACGGATGGCCACGAAGCGGTCGTAGGCCATCGCTGCTAATAAAAAGGATTCTGTAACCATGAAGGTGCAAAAGAAAAAGAACTGTACTACACATCCTAAAAATGAGATGGCTCCGTCTTTTAACACTAGGTTCGCCAGCATCCTGGGAGAAACGATGGAGGAGTAGCAGAAATCCACAAACGAGAGGTGGCTGAGGAGGAAGTACATGGGTGTGTGCAGCTTGGCGTTAATTTTAATGATCATGACCATCCCGATATTTCCTACCACAGTCACGCTGTAGATGGCCAGAAAAATCAAGAAGAGCGGTACTTGCAGGTCCGGAACATTTGAGAAGCCCAAGAGGACAAATGTGGCTCCGCTTTTGTTTCTGTCCAATGGCAGCATTGTTTCTCTTTGTCAGAATATGAAAGTTCGTCCTGAAAACAAAAACAGTAACAGAGTGATGAAATTGGAATCTTCATTCTGTTCTCACAGAGGCTGGAGAATGGACAAAAGTGCTTCTCTCAGAATCTTGCTATTTGTTACCTGACACTGGCTATGTCTCCATAAGTGCAAAAATACAACATTTTTCAGGAGTCCTAAGGAAAATGTAATTATTAAATTAAATCACAATTTCTCAATGGTAACATTTAATATGTAGAAGTACAGGCAATTGGTGTACATGAATTCATTTATATGAATATTGAATAAAATATTCAGAGAGCTTTCGGCTGTGTTTGTTCATTTTACATTTATAAAATATAAACAACATGATATGATGAATTATTTTCTCAGCTCTGCAAACTGTAATGAAAATCAGAAATTTCTAATTTTTTTCATAAATTGTCACATAGTGACATTAGTGTTAAAAGCCCACACATTTCACTTGTGCCTTTACCTTTAATTTGCACACATTACTTAAATCTGTGTCTCTGATGCAATAAATGTTACCAAAATGAATCTTTTTTCAGAAAGTGTGCTTTCCAGCTTATGAATTCTAATTAACATTATTTCCTCATTTACTGCAGGATAATAAAATCAGACTATGAAAGTTTTCTAGATCATTCTTCATCCAGGGAAGACCTGATTTTAAAAAATAATCTGCAAAGTGTGAGAAGAACCAAGTCTAGATTTTTGGTAAAATATGAACTTATCGTTTCCCTACTGATTCTAGCTGTAGCTTCAGGTATTAACTTGTTTTATCAGTAATTGTATTGCAGTTAATAAACCCACTGGAGAGCCTAGTCCTAAGGAAATAGCTCCATCACACTGCACATGGAATGCTAGGAAACAGCACCAAGATGAAATGCATAAAAGTATGATTTAGGAAAGTTTTCTTGTCCAGAAATATTTAAGTAAAATATTTCCTTGACCAGGAACCATAATAAAAACTGACAGAAATTTCTCTCTCTCTCTCTCTCTCTCTCTCTCTCTCTCTCTCTCCTTCTTCTCCCCTGCCCCAGTAGAACATCTAGTACATTCATTCTTTCCTTATGTCACCAGTGGAGGTGAAATAGAAACACTTTTAGGCTGTACTACAATATAAAGACATTTCATGAAAAACAAAGTAATAGTAAAGAACCATTCTAATTCATTCATTTGTTCCAATACGATTCATTTCCTACATGTCCAGAAATTTTTTTCTCTTGTTCCAAGCAAAGTTATCTCTAGTGACATAGTCCTGAAAGTAATTCAGATAACCCACCGATAAAGATGTCAGGCCTTGTGCAAAGCTGAAACATTCAATGGCCCCCATTCCTCTACTCGTGATATTCTGATATCCAGGTTTTCTAATTATCACACTTTTCTTACTATCATATTTTATTTCTCTAAGGCATTAAATACTGTTTTTAAATAATGTTACATTTTATGCATTAGATCTTGTCTCTCAAATGCTATTATTATGTTCCTGAAAAAAGTTTCCATTATTTCAGCTGAGAAAAATAGTAATTGATATCTTCTTCCTTGTAGCTTTTTTGTCTCTTGATATGTTTATGATTTTTGCTACCAGTGGTCGCATTTATTTCCTTTTTTGCAATTTGAATTGAAGCTAGTCCCTTTCTATTTTTACCAGTCTCCTCAATCACTGTTCATCAAATTTTAATAAAATATTTGTAAATTCTGGGCTGGGGATTTAGCCCAGTGGTTTCACCACCTGCCTTGTAAGCACAGGGCAAGAGTTCGATCCCCAGTACAAAAAAAAAAAAGTATATTCTATCTCTACTATTCAAAAAGTCACAACAGTGAAATAATGCACAATCCAAAACATTTTCAGTGCATTTTGTCTTCCTTCCAGTGACATATTTTTAATGGATTGTTAGTGAATTTAGCTCCAGGCCTTTTTTTTATAGTTTATCTATATTTTTTTCTTCTAAATTGAATTTATTGTTACATTCTAGGTAGACAGTACAGTTACCTTCATTATTGGGATCTTTTACCTTTACACGCCAGGTCATGGTTCTCATTTTTTACCCTTGTCCCCACCCTTCCTTTTAATACAAAAATGGCATAAATGTGAACTCCCTGATCCTTCCTTGTTCACAGTTATCTCTCAAGACCTGTCTAGTTCTCCAGGCTTTCCTTCTTCTCAAGTTGATTTCTACCTTAAAATTAATATTAAGTCACATCTAGAATTTTAGCACAAACCTGTTGGTGGCAAAAGCAGAACTCTTCTGGTTGTGAGTGACAGCTGCATCCTTATATCTATAGTTCAGACCTTGGAGAAAAGAGCCCCGGAGACTTTGTATGGCTCCGATCTCCTGAGGATATGGCACAAACAATTAAATTAACCACTTAAATCTGATGCAATTCCAACATAGGAGAAAACCTGCAGAGAAATTTTAGGGATATCAGGAGAATTTCCTATAAAACTTATAGCAGCATTCATACCACTCTCAATGAAATAATTTATGTTTGAATGACACTTCCCCCAGACCCCTGAATACTGACATACTCTCCCAATTTTAATTACAAAAAAAAATGTTTGTTTGTTGTCCGTTTGTTTGAGACAGGGTCTCATTATATAGTTCAGGCTGGCCTTGAACTCAGTATGTAGCCCTAGTTGGCCTCAAATTTGTGGCAATTGTCCTGCCTTATATTCCATTTACCACTCTCATTGAAATAATTTATGTTTGAATAACACTTCCCCCAGACCCCTGAATACTGACATACTCTCCCAATTTTAATTACAAAAGAAAATGTTTGTTTGTTGTCCGTTTGTTTGAGACAGGGTCTCATTATATAGTTCAGGCTGGCCTTATAGGGCCAGGTGCTGCCTTAATAGTGGGACGTTGGCAGGAGATTTCTTTTTTCCTTAGTCTGCATTTAAAGGAGGGTGCAAAGAGTAAGTATTATTTTCTAGTAATTTAAAAAGGATATAAGTAGAGGTGATTTTTTCTCCTTTTCTTTCTTCTCTTTCACCTTCATTTTCTTTTCTTTTTTTTTCTATCTCATTACTTTTTTGAATTCATTAAATTTTTGGTACACTTTAAGGATACATTACGATCTCTTTCATCATAGGGAATTTGTACCTGTGCATGATCTATTTTGGTTCTTACTGTTTTCCATTCCCTTTCCCTCCCTCAACTTCTCCACCCCTCCCAATTTACAAAACTTAGTTTCCTTTATTCCCTTCTTTTTTCATTTATTTTCCTTTTTCTTTCATGTGTGTGTGTTGCGATCCTGGGGATTGTAACCAGTGCCTTCACACTGAGCTCTGTACCCAGCCTCTCCCCTGCCCTCCTCGTTTTGAGACCTGGTCAGTTGCTCAGCTGTCCAGGCTGGGCTCATCTTGGGTCCTCTTGCCCCAGCCCTCTAAGGTGCTGGGATTACAGAGGTGCACCACTACCCCCGGCGTGGAGGTGTCATTGCAAGCGCAGAGGTCAGAGGAGGACACAGTCAGTGAGGTCTGTGAGATGAGATGTGAGAAGACCTGAGCACATGCAACACCTTGGGGAAACTGTTGAGTTTGCTGCCAGGGAGGAGGAAAGACACTGACAGAAACAGACACAGACACTCACGCATCCGCCACTCTGCTGGAGGTGGAATGGTGGACGCTTTCTACAGCTCTGGGTGAAAATAGGACAAGAAAAGACTATCTAGCAAGGATAGCACATGTGGTTCTTAGTTCTGACGGAAAGAAAGAAGGCAGTTGGTATGGATGTAACTGCCCGTGTCCTTCAGAGTTGTATTTATGCCACTGAATTAGCATTTCTCGGGGCAAGGAAGAAGCACAGAGCCACACTGGTGGAGTGCTTTCGTGCATGCATTCATTAAGAAATCAGTGATGAATACTTTCACATCAGTGGTATTGTAAACCTTCACTCCTTTGAAGTCTTTCAAGGAAACAACAATGAAATACTCCAACCAATGCTCCAAGCAAGAGTTGTATTTATGCCACTGAATTAGCATTTCTCGGGGCAAGGAAGAAGCACAGAGCCACACTGGTGGAGTGCTTTCGTGCATGCATTCATTAAGAAATCAGTGATGAATACTTTCACATCAGTGGTATTGTAAACCTTCACTCCTTTGAAGTCTTTCAAGGAAACAACAATGAAATACTCCAACCAATGCTCCAAGCATCAGTACTAGCAACTCTCGGAGCTGCTTGGGACACTGACTGTTTCCCTGTCTCAAGAGTATCCTTGGGCCGGGGATTTAGCTCAGCGGTTGGGTGGCCAAAACACAGCCCTATTTGCAGGATATTGTATTTCTCTGCCAATCTATCTTATTAAGTTTGCTATTGATAGTTTCTTTTTTATGTTTTTTTATTTTCATATACCAAATTTTTTTTCAGCTTTAATTGAGTTTATTGGTACATTTTAGGGATACAGTACAGTTACATTCATTGTTGGGATCATGTACCTCTACATGACAAGTCTTGATTCTCATTTTTTCCCCTTACCTCTATGAACATTTAACGCTCATGCTGAAGGGCTGGGGATGCTGCTCATTTTCCTCAGCACATGGTCAATCCCCAGAAACAAAACCAAAGAAAAAAGCCATCTCATGCCAAAATTGCATTCAAGAAATATAACCATAAATCCATTTTATTTCTGTCACACTGAGGATTAAATTGAAGGCCTTATGTACACAAGCCTTTTTATTGTTTATAATTATTTTGAACTTTGATATAGGGTCTTGTTAATTTGCCAAGGAGGGCTGTAAACTTGCAATCCTCCTGTCTCAGCCTCCTGAGAAGCTGCCATAACAGGCACACACAAACAAACTAGCAAATGTATTTTTCATAACCATGGTTCCTATTTCCCAAGTTTTCTCAGAGATCTATATTTTACTAGTTAGTCTGAATTGAGAACCAAATCAATAGGATTGCAATTCCTAACTTCTCATTATGTAACTATTTCCTGTGGAAAAGAGTATACGTACTCATTTAAGAAAACTTGGGAGGAAAAAATGGACCCTTGGAAGAATGTTTCATTCTCTGCATGTGGCTCACATTTAGTCATTTGACTAGTTTCTGTGCCAGCTCTTCTGAAGGACATTCTGATAAAGCATCTTCATCACTTCAGGTGCGTTCTACTATTTTCTTTCCAGCAAGCATTCTACAAGCTTGAGTCCTGCCAGGCGTGTGTCACACACACTCGGATGGTTGGTTTTCAGTTAGGTTCATGCTGGTCTAGAGATTCAGGTACTGTCTCTTCGTTCACTCATTTTGAAATGTCCCACCAATATTTTCCTTAATGATTTTAAACCCTTTTCAAATAATTTCTAAAATTCCATTGTTTTCAGTTTTTATTGACAGTTCTAAAATCCCGATTTTCCCAATTCTATAGTTTTTCTGCATTGATTGCCTCTGAACTTCCTCTCATCTGTTGGGTGATGGGAAGATACAATTTATGCAGAAAACATACATTAAATATTTGCTTCTTTTGCTGACTCACTGTTAGACTAACAGAGTCGCTATGCCAGTATCTTTAATAATAATTTATTTATTGCGTTTCTAGTATTAAGACTAAAACATATTTGATAGTTTTAAATCAATTGCAGCCAATATGCATTTTGGCATTATTTTTAATCTAACTACAAACCAGTGACAAGCATTTCCTATTACCTGGAATAGCTCTTTGAGGTTGTCTGAGGAGGTGTGAATGACACTCCCACTTTCTGGAAAATTAAACATCCCAGTATTCATCTTTGCAATCATCCTACTCTACACTTCAAATCTGACAGTTAATCAAGAATCCCTAGTTTTGCACAGAAACATTTTATTCTTAGAGAAAATCTGAGGAATAATGATTTTCATTGCTATTGGTTATTTTATTTTCCTCATTGAGTTTATTGGTACATTTTAGGTATACAGTACAGTTACATTCATCATTGGGATCTTGTACCTTTACATGACAGGTCTTGGTTCTCATTTTTTCCCCCTAGTCCCTGCCCTTCCTTCACCACCTCCTCCCCTCCCCATTTACAAACATTTTATTTCTATTGTTTCATTTTCTCCTATTTTTTTTCTTTCCCTTATTACCTTTCCCCTACCCTTCCAACTTACCCTATACCTTTAGCCCTTTTCTTCCTATTTCACATTGTCAATTACCTCATTAGGATCTTATGTACTAAATTAAAATCCAAGTGCGTTAAAGATCTAAATATCAAAACAGAAACACTAAACTTGCTGGAAGAAAAGTTAGGCAGAGCTCTTGAAGACACAGAAAAAGACTTTATGGCACAGGAAAAGACTTTATGAACAAATCCTCAGTAGCACGGGAACTAGCAGAAAGAATCAACACTTTATGGCAAGACTTTATGAACAAATCCTCAGTAGCACGGGAACTAGCAGAAAGAATCAACAACTGGGATCTCATCTTATTAAAAAGCTTCTGCACTGCAAAAGAAACCATCAACAGAACTAAGAGACAAGAGACAAC
>NW_022974629.1:38569-63326 GCF_012274545.1 Fukomys damarensis
TTCTTCCTCTACTGTATGCTATTTGTGTAGTAAGTTTTTTAGTGTTTTCATTTGCCATTTTAATTTATTTTCCTTTGTGTTAATGAAGACATTTTTATATTCATGAAGTCTTGGTTATAAACTTTGTTTTATTGTATTTTTATGTGTGAAATAAGAAAATATGTCATCTTATACATATGCAGCTAATGTTTTAATAATAGAAACTCAAAATTCATTTGAAATTCTTCAGTCTTAGCCTTCCTACCCAAATTTGCTTTGATTAAAGGCTGTTTGATATCAGACATTTATGTTTAGTCACTGGAACATAAATCTTGATGTATGATTTCTCAAAATTCTCTCATAAAATATTTATTAGATTCATCTTGCATAATCAAGATTGGCAATCTGTAGGGATATTTCCAGACCCAAGAATTTTGGAATTGCAGCCTTTGACTAGTAACATGCAAGTGCTATGTAGAAATACTGAAATGATTCTAACCATTGTCCTTTTTGAAAGAGAAAATTAATTTCTATGACCCCTCGCACACTAAAATTCCTACAGGACTGTAGAGAACGGGCTTAGGGCTGGCTATGTTCGCACACACACCTGTGTAAACCCAGCACTTGGGAGCCAGAGGCAGGAGTTTCTGGAGTCCAAGACCAGTATGGGCTACAGGATGAGTTAAAAGCCAGCCACATAGGAAACACTTTTAATTTATTTTTAAATTAAAAGGTATTAGGAGTTAAAATCCTTTTTAGGTGCTGCCTGCTTTTCTCTACGCGTTCTTTATGTGTCCGTGTCATTGTTTACCCGTAGGTGGAATCGTCCTTATCCTGTGTGCACATGAGTGTTTCCTTTGCCAGGATTTGCACTCCTTCTGTTCACAGAGCTCACAGAATGGAGGCACCCGAGAAGAAGGACTTCACCTTTTATCATGGAGTGTATTCACCTGTGTCTCCCAGAGGGCCACGATACTACAGTGGCACTGCACAAATGACTCGTAAAACCAGGTACTTACTGTTATGCAAGTTAACAAATCAGGAAAGCACTGTCTGTACAAGTCACCATCATCTTTCAATAGCTGCAATCACCATAAATGGGATATTGTGCTTCTACTGTTGTGTGTGTTTGTGTGTCTGTATGTGTGTTACTTCAAAGAAACAGAGTGAGCCAAAAATGTATGGAATTCATCCCAGTACTAAAATGTTTTGGCTTTTTCAAAGAATTTGCATTTATTAATTCAAACATCACAGTTATCTATTTTAAAACCATACAGTCATCTGCTATAGCATTTAGAAGACCATAACCTGTTTCCATTATGTATTAGGGGGTAAACATCTCCTGAGATGGACTCAATGGAAAGGGACTTTTGTGTCTATGACTTTGCGGAAGGCATCTTTTACATCTTTGTTCCTCAGGCTGTAGATCAGGGGGTTCAGCATGGGGTTAACAACAGTGTAAAACACGGAGGCCACTTTGACCGTGTGCCGGGAGTTCTTGGAGTTGGGCACGCAGTAGAGGGAGAGGATGGTGCCATGGAAGATGGTGATGGCCGTCAGGTGGGAGGCGCAGGTGGAGAAGGCTTTGCGCCGCCCGCTGGCAGAGGGGACTTTCATCACAGCCACAAAAATGAACACATAGGAGGTGAGGATAATCAGGAGCGTACTCACCTCATTGAAGGTGGCAAAGCCAAGCAGCAGCAGCTGGGGGATGCGTGTATCCGAGGCAGAGACAGCAATGAGGGATGTGTATTCACAGAAAAAGTGGTTGATTACTTTAAATCCAGTGAAACATAACTGAAGAGCATAGCCAAGGAGCACTGAGGGGCAAAACATAGCCCAGAAATGCGATCCTGCCACTAGCAGAGCACAGAGCCTCTGCGACATGGCGACCGTGTACAGCAGGGGGTTACGGATGGCCACAAAGTGGTCATAGGCCATCACCGCCAGCAAGAAGGATTCGGCCACCACGGCTGAGCAAGACAGGTAGAACTGCCACATGCAGCTCCAGTAGGAGATGCTTTTGTCTTCCATGACCAGGTTCTCAAGCAGCTTGGGTGTCACGATGGAGGAATAGCAGAAGTCCACGAAAGAAAGGTGACTGAGGAAAAAGTACATGGGGGTGTGGAGTTTGGGGTTAATCCGGATAATTCCTATCATCCCAAGGTTGCCCACCACAGTGATAACGTACATGATCAGGAACACGAGGAAGAGAGGAATCTGAAGGTCTGGGTAATCCGTGAAACCCAGGAGGGCAAAGGTGGTCTCTACACTCAGGTTTCTGAAGGCCATCATCGAAGTTTCTTCCACTGAGAGCGTCTCGGAAGAAATTCGTTCCTGTAGAGTACAAGATGTATGGAAGTAAGTGGCAGTTCCTTCATGACTCCCTATAGCGTAACAGTCACAGAACTGATGGACAATGTTTGTAAATAAATACATCAAGTAGGGAAGATTCTGTGGTAAATGTGAGATACTTGCTTCAAGGAACAATATATATGCATTCTGTTGATTAAGACAAATCAATTAAATTCATCAAAGTAAATCTCTAAACATTTAATAAAATATTAGAGGAACAGAAGCATTTAGCATTTCCCTCCCAGCAACATAGAACCTACTTCTCTTGTTAAATATCTTACAAAAAAGTCCCAACAATAATCAGGTAAGAGTTCTCGCAAGACTACTTCTCATTCTTATGAAAAGTCTATATACCAATTTATTGTGCATATACACAGAACATAGCAACTTTATAATTTTATGTGTAAAATGGTTGTCAGCAGATCTGAGGCACAACAGTTCCAAGAGTAGCGACTTCTTCCTTGGCTATTATTGGGCTCCAAACTGGATAACACTTAGAGGGACTTAACCAAGAAGGAAAACCAAAGAGGATTCCAGTTACAGTATCATGGAAATAACATTTTCATGATTTCACAGTAAACTTGAATGAAGTCCCCTGCCACAGAGAAACAGGCCACCTCTTCCTGTTTCTTTGTAGACTGCATATAACTGGAGCACCACAGTCATTACAGCTATTTGTTTCCTCAGGGACTCCAGCTCCAGAGAATCACCTCCCCATTATTCCTTGTAAGCATAAACAGTCAATTAAAGCAAATGTAGGTCTCCTTTACCACCTTTAATGGCTAGAATTTCCTCCCAAGCACACAGACAATTACAGCATGAAATTAACATGCAGGCTTTGCTTGCACATGATTAAAATGTTCTTTGAATTAAAAAAGATAAAACTTTAAAATGCTGCCTCCAAAACTGAGTCAGCCTGGGGGTGCAGGGGAGCAAATGAAAAGATTGGGGCCTGTTTGGCCTCCTCGGTGAGCCCTGAGAAGAAAGAGAGAGAGCAAGAGGAAAGTGCCTCACATGCTTACAGAGAAAAGTAGCAGTGCCTAAGATCCTGGTGTTGGCTCAAAGAAGTACCCTGGAGGGTGAGAGACAGATGGACGCCGTGTAACCCTAGCTGCTTGTGAATAAAGCCATGGTGCACCAATCACTCGGGGCTCCCCGTGAGAGGTAGACAACAGCCCCCGGCCCTCCACATTTCAATCTTCCCATCTCCATTACCCCTTGGTCGGGATCGAGCTCCTAGGCTGGTTCCTACAATGTTGAATGTAGCAGACAACGATCAGGGCCAAGCTAGTTCAGCCCATCTGCAGAAGTCACCCATGAAGCTGCCCATTTTGAGAAAATCTCCATTCAACAGGGTTGATATCCAGTCCAGCTTATAATGTAAGCTGCTGCTAGGGCATAAAACTAAGCATATGTCATTGTCTTTGATTTTCATTTGATTGGTAGAAGTTGTTCAGAATGTTGAATAGGCCACATGATCAATTACTGATCAGACCTTTAGTATTTTATAATGGTACAGTAACTCCCCGATGTATCCTGAATAGATAACCACTCGGCTTTTGAGAAATAGACTCTGATGTTTTAACTGAGCTGCTGAGCAGTGGATGGTTGTCTTCAGGGTGCTTATTTGGCACGTAAACTCCATTTTCTGTCATGAGCAGGTATCATCCCTCCCTCCTGCCGTTCCATAAAATAGGGGCTCTTGGGTCATCAGCTGCCCTCCCGTTCTTGAAGACAGATAAGAATGCAGCACAGCGTGCATGGCCCATACTTTCTTGGCCTCCTTTCCTCCTCCTCCCGGACTGAACTCATGGCCTCACGGGGCGTGCTGTGCCCCATCACAGCTTGTACGTGGAAGAAAGAATCAGATTCCCTGCAAGGAGCTGGCACACAGAAGTGTAGTCGATGTGCTTGGCCCTTCTTGGACTCGTGGCCCTGCAGGCCATCTTTTCATCTCCAACCATGCATTCCAGGAAGTATGGGGCGCTTGGCTCCAAAATCCCTTATCTGTGCATATCCATCTCACGTATACCTCTGCCCACCTCCCCCCACAGTCGTATGCCTTGAATAATAACAAAAATGTATTTATTTTGCACTTGATTGGTGCGGTGGATACAGGGATTTAGACCTACTTCTGCCAGTTTTCTGACGTGATGAGTCTCCTCCAGTCTCTTTCCTGCCTTTATGTGCATATGAGTCAGACCCACAGTGTCTGTAATACAACCACTCTCTCCTTTTGCTAAGAGGAAGTTAGTCTGTTATAGAGTTGTATTTTTTTAAAAATTTAATGCCCCACAGTGAGTATGCTTGGTTTTATTCCTGTCTCCTGCTTGTTTTTTGTTTTTTGTTTTTGTTTTTGTTTTTGTTTTGCAATTCTCATCTCCATCTCTATAGCTAATGGCTTAATCGATGTGTTATTCTTGCTTGTGCTTGCTACTGCCTCTCCAGAGTTTAGCTGTTCAGAGACGTTTGCACAGTTACCAAGTGCGCATCGGGCCCTACTCACCCGCACTTCCAATGTCACCGTCACCTCATCCGTTCTCTCTGTAACACTTCAACTCCGGAAGCTTAGGCTGCATCAGGAATGTGGGCTCTGTGTCCCACACAAGCTCTCACCATGGTGAATGCACAGACTCATGCCCTGAGCCGCAAGAATGTGAGAGAGCCTATGGGGAGTGGGCAGACTTGGAAAGATTTCAGATTTCAATGCAATTTAAAATAAGTATACTTTCATGCAATTATATATAAAACTAGTCAAATATCATCTTATGATCATATCCACCCATTTCCATGAAAAATTAATAAAATTTGATTCCCCCTCCATACAAGTTGTGTTCTTTTGTAGCAGTGGTGAGAAATTTTAAATGCACGAAGTAATTCATTTATTGGAAAACTACTGATTTGGATCATCTTTGCTAGGTTAGAAATTCTGATTATCTGGTAAGACACTGCTGAGTTAAAAGTAAACAAATAGTTTACATGAAACAAATTAGCAGATGCATGAAAAATAGTTTTGAAGCAAGAGGATAGATAATTTGGAAAACTGTTTGAACTTCTTGCCATTTAATCTCTCTTCCATTTTGGTCCTCATTGGCAGGTTATGGACTGTGAGTTTTTCAAAGAAGAGGAAACGTGGCATATTCTAAGGCTGTCTGCCTGACTTATTTCACTTTTACCACTAGCTTCTCTTAGGTCTTTGAAAAGAAAGTTTTGTATTAATATCTGCTCAGTGCTTCTTTGTAAAAAAGAATTTTTTTGTTGATGTCTTGCATTCTTAGTAATTACTTTGAGAATGATGCAAAGTGTTAAAAGAAGAGCAGTAAATGTACTTATAATAGCATAGGATGGATCCTAAACATAGATTCCAGCTCTTGTGTATGCTGAGGAAAGAATCACAAGTGTACATCAGTGGTAACAGAAAAACAGCTGCATTAATTGAAGACCTCAGGCATTCTCTGGCACTGACTTGTCCTGATTGATCCCAGCCCACTCTGACATTTCCCTCTTATCTCCCATCCCCATCCTTTCAGATCAGGTCAACTTTTGTATCCTAAATGAGAAACTTTCTTCCTTTGTAAGAGTTATTCATTCAGAGATTGTCACACCTTGAATAATAATTATTCATTTGTTGTTGTTGTTTTTTTAGTCATTTCTGGGATAATAAAGATGACAATTTATAGAACTAAGTCAGTTTTGTCATTTTTACATGCTTGAGAGTGTCTCAGTCACCGAATTTTATTGGAATTCTTCTCTGACCCCAGCAAGTCTATACTACAGAAGCAGTCTGGTTCTCTGAGTCCAAATACGTTTGCACAGCTTATGAAAATATTTACTTAAAGCTGCAAGGAAACTACACAGTGGTAGGTGCTGAGACATTAGTATCAGTGCACAAATTCCTTAACCAAAACTTCTCATTTTGGAAAAACAACATAGACTATTACCATTTAGAACTGCAATGTAATAACACAGGTAACTAATAACTTAAAGGAAATAATTAATTGTATAATTGCTCTTGTTAGCACATGGCCTTCAGCAGTCTTTATACTTTGACTTTTGACTTATACATCATTCTGGGTATGTTTAAAATAGGAAAAGATAAAGAAAAGCTTTTGTTTTTCAGTGACCTGTTTTAAAATGATCTCTTGCTTAGACTTTAAAGGTGTTTCAGTGATTTAATCTCTCCCATGACTTTAATTGAAACACCACACCAAACTTTTTGATGTGGGTCAGCCACAGAGGCTTCCAAGCAAACATTTACTTTTGTTAGTCATGCATTAAAAATAGCTGACACTTGGACAGATAACTATAAAAAGTGGCTGAATTTCACCTGCCAATTTCTATTGTTTTTCCAAGTTTACCTCAAATCCCTTGAAACAATCGTGGTCCTTTGTGTTTTCCAATGCCACTATCCATGTACATGCTTTAAAAGTGAATACTCGCTAAACAGCGTTGTTACCAGTTTGGGAGTCACACCAGCACCGCTGAATTTCTTCTCTGACGTGAAGCTTGCAGAACTGTGCATGAGAGTAACAACTGGTGGATTTAAAGCCTCCATCCTCTCATCAATAAGGCTGTTTTGCCTCTAATCCCAGCATGTGGGAGGCTGAGGCAGGAGGATCACTGTGAGTTCGAGACCAGCCTGGGCTACATAGTGGATTCCAGGACAGTCTAGCTACATAGTGAGACCCTGTCTCAAAAAACAAAGAATAAATAAATAAATAAATAAATGAATAACACGTTGATTGCTGTTGCATTTTTCTTACAACCAGAAGATCACCATGTTCAAGTTCCTACATGACTTAGCGATTTAAATTAATTATAGTCTAAGAAGGAAGGATTTTCTTCAGATTGTTTTGTTTGCAGCTCAGGACAATAAAAGTAGCCAAGGTTCTCTAAGGTTGACTCCCCTGGCCACCCTGCTTTCCTTCACACCTGTTCTCCCTGTGCAGCTAAGATGCTCCTGATAAACAGTAAGTTTTCTTCCAATCCGTTGTGGTCGAGATCTTAAGCATCCCCCCAAACCTCATGTACTTGGAAGCTGACTGCAACATGGGAGTGATCTGTATCCATAAGTAAATTTTCTACTGATGAGTTCAGTAGCTCAATATGCTGAAAGGAGGTGGGGCTTCCTGAGAGAGAGGTCACCGGGGTGTGGGCTGGACACTTCCCCTGTAATCACGTTCCAGACTCTTCCTTCTTTTTTCACTTCCGGTTGCCATGGATTGCACAGCATGCCTCTGTCAAACCCTCCTGCCATGGTAAAGAATCTTTTCAATAAATGGTGCCGGAAAGCCTGGGTGTAAGATTTCAAAATGAAAGAATGTAGGCATGGACTGTGCATCCTTCACTGGGTCCCAGGACTGAAGTAAAGCGCAAGCATCTACATCCGCATCCCTAGACGATGGTACAGACGACAGTGCAGATGGCCTGGATGCATCCATGAATTTATTTCTATTAGAACATATTCTTAGCACGCAATGTTTACATTCCGCATGAGGAGCTTGTGCGTGTACACCTTAATTGCTTTTTGGACCCCTTTCCCTCCCTCCCTGATCCTCCCTGCATCCCTTGATCCTCTTTCCCTTTGAAAAAAGTCTATCTCCCTACCTCCCGTTGTCTATCCTTAATTTTGTTCTTTATGTATGCTTGGGGTTTCTCCTACAAGAGAAACCAGGCAATGTCTAAGCTTCTGTGTTTGGTTTATTTCACTTAATATTAGATCCACTTTCCTACAAATGACTCAAGTTTATCCTTCTTTGAGGCAGGGTAGGGCTCCGTTCTGTATAAATACCCCATTTTCTTTTGCCTTGCATCTGTTAATGGGCACACAGGCTGCTTCCAAGATTTAACTATTATGAATGGTGCTGTTATAAAGATGGGTGTGCATGGATCACTGTAATATGATGTGCTGATTTTTAATAGAGTACAAAAATCAAAATCATTAAGGAAAACATTGATTTTCTGCAAGTATTCCAATGAATTCTACTCTCTGAAATACAATATATAATCTTTAAAAGGTTTCCATTGATTAAACAGTTCTTCTCCTGTCCTTCCTCCTCCTTTTCCCCTTTCATTTCCCTTTCTCTTCTCTTTCCCTCCCTCCCCTTCCCCTTTCTGTCTCCTTCTCCTATCTCTTCACCCTCCCTTCTGTGGAAATATCCAGTTCTGGATTTTAAATATAAAAGTGCATTCAAAGCTTATAAAGTGATGACTAAAATACAAATGTTATATTGGAAGACGAAAAGAAGTTAGCGCTGTGACCACAGATGACTTCATCCAAATTTGGGTACCATTCAGAGTGAAACCTGGACCACTGGAATTGACCGTGGGAATGCAGTAATATTGAAAATTAGTAATTTTAAAAATAAGATGCTGCAGGAATATTTCTAATTTAAAAAGACCTCAGCTGTTTTTATTGCCTCAGTTTTGGCTTACATGCCAAAGTAAGTTATCTATAAAGTAGAAGCAAAAATAACAAAAAACAGCAGGTATTTTTCAAAGATCAGTTTACTTATGTTGATGTTACAGACATAGCCAAGCTTTTGGTTTTACCTTGATTACCAGAGTTACAACCTTTACACAGAGGTAAGTTGTTTGCTCTTTTAAATTGTTTTTAAAGGTGTGTCTATCAATATATTAATGATTAGGAAAAAAATATATTCAAAGTCACAGAGGAAGAAATTTTCTCTAATTGCTTTGCTTTTTGTTCATAACAACACATTTCGAATTCTCCAAGGTCTGAGTCCCCAAGGACAAATAGGTAAATGTAGTTTTCCTCTCTGACTCTCCCATGAGGAGTCTGCATCCCCTCACAGTTTCTTTTAGTTGCCACATCATTAGTTGGGCATCATCACTGAAGTCTCTTTGGCAAGAGTTACTCATGATTTTTAAAGTAATGAGAAAACTTAGGAATACATTTCAATCTGGAAGAAAGTTGTGCACATCTTTTTTAACAAGGACAGGGAGGTAATCAACTTTAAAATGTGCATTGGAAAAAAATGTAGCTGTTGGTAAGCTGTTTCATTGGTCAGCATCATTTTTATGTGATGAATATTGAAACAAGGAAAAAAAGTTCGGAGGAATTTTGGAGCTGAAGGACAATAATACCTACTTAGTTTACCCTGCAGTGCATGCACAGGGTGCTGAACTTTGCTTTGACTCTTTCTGGGCTCATTTCATTGAGTTTGAAACTATGTCTTTAAATTTTATGTTAGGTATACTATGGGTAATTAATTGAGGTATGTTTTGTCCTGGTGAAATTAAAAGAATTCGGGAAAAATAAAAGTTAAAGCATACAAACACACACACACACACACACACACACACACATACACATACATACATATACACACACACACACAATAAAAACATGCCAGGTATGTTATACATATTGTGCTTAACGAGGTGAAAGGAAAATATAGTTATAGTTTGATTAAACAAGTACCTTTTGTTAGGTGAGCTATGTCAGAACTTGTAATTAAAGCAGAACATGTATAACACACTAGAAAAGAGGCTATTTCTCTGGATTACAAGAATTAATCATTCTTAACAGAGTAAAGTTTTTAAACTATTGAAATCAATTGAAAATTAAACTTACTGACAAAACAATGTGTCAGCGTGCTTTCTAGAACTATTATAGAACAGCACATGCCATAGTTTGAGTGAGCTGCATTTTCAACATAAAGCACTCTCACAAAATTTAGGTCATTGTAGGGAAGGCTGTATCAGGGCTTCTGCGAACGGTGCTGAAATCAACATGGGAGTGGAGACAGTTTTGTCAACACATTGATTCTATTTCCTTTGGATAAACTCAACAGACGGATTACAAGATCATAAGGTAGTAGAGTTTTGTAGGGGATTTGTTTTTGGTTCTTTGTTTTGCCTGGTATCAGGGATCAAACTAAGGTCCTTGTGCTTGTGAGGCAGGCGGCCACACCACTGAGCTACATCCCTGGCCCTAGGGTTTTTTTATTGTTTTCGAGGACATCACTGCTGCTTTATATCAGGGCTGTCCTCTGTACTTCTTTGCATTCTCATTCTCATTCACATTGAGGAAACTTTCCTTTTTCTCCATTTCTCATCAGCATTTGTTGTGCTTTTATCATAACCATTCTGAGGTAATAGCTCATGATTTTGATTTGCATTTCTCTAACAGTAAGTGATGGTTGACAACTTTTTGTAGATTTGTACATCTTTTTTTGAGTGAGGTCCACTGAGTTTACTGCTCAGTTTTCAAACAGATTATCACATTTCTTTGTATTTACTATTTTGGTTGCTTATCCGTGGTTGGTAACAGGTCCTCTTCAGAATTATACTCTGCAGATATTTTAACTTCACATTCTTCACTCTCCTGTGCAATTTCCTTGTCATGCACATGAGTTTTGGTTTGATGTTATTCTTGCTCTTCGTCCTTGTGCTTTTGTGATCTTGTTCCAAGCACCCTTTCATATTCCAATATCCTGAAGCAACTGCTTTGTTTCCTTCTCCTAGTTTCAGGTCTCATATTGAAGTCACTAATCCATTTTGACTTAATTTTTAACATAATAGGGAAGGATCTAGTCTCATAAGTCAGCATGTGGATTTCTCATTCTAGCCAATTACTGAGAAGATTTCTCCTTCCCCCTGTGTGTTGAAAATCAATTGTTTTATGGTGTTTGGGTTTGCTTTTATTCTATTTTATCAGAGTAAACCTCTTTTTTGGGATCAAACTGGGGACCTTGTGCTGCGAGGCAGGCAGTGGCACAATTGAACTAAATCCCATGCCCCAGAGTAGACCTTCTGCCAGTCTTTCTAATACAGTGTTCTTTTAACAAGTAAAGTATTGCAGTATATTTTGAAATCAGGTAATATAATGCTTTATTCTCCAGCTTGAGACTGTTTGATGATTATTTTTTCTTCTAGTTCCATAAAATTATTATTTTCTCAGTATTGGGAGGAATATGCCATTGGTACTTTCGTAGGGTAGCCCAACTGGACCAGACTGCTGCCCACTGTCACACAGCACACTGAGCACAGCACCACAACTCGATGAAGTCCACTGGGCAGTGAGCTACTTCCTTGATTTGTTCACAGCCTTGATTTCTTCGTGACACCAAGTCCATTCTTACCTGTGAAAGTTCGCAACTTGAATATTTGCAAGTCTGGGATTTACTGTATTTTTTTTCTAGATTTTTAAAAGTACAGTACCGAAGAATGAAGTTATATGCCCAGATTGAAAACTCCAAAGACTGATCATCCATAAGTTCAAACTGATCATCATCAACTCCACTGAGTTATGCACAGCGGCACAAGACCGTCTGCAAAAGAACCTTGCCCATTCTAACTCGACTTATTTCGGTTTTTCTGCTTCCATTCCTTTTTATTTTATAAAAAATTAAAATATCATGCTGCTTGATTTAGCAAACCAGAGCTCTGTCACCTCATTCGTCCTGGTGGGGTTCTCAGATTACCCCCAGCTACAGGCACCCCTCTTCCTGGTGTTCCTCGCCATCTACACCGTCACTCTGCTGGGGAACTCGGGCATACTTGTTGTCATTAGGATCAATCCCAAACTTCACACACCCATGTACTTTTTTCTCAGCCATCTTTCCTTTTTAGATATTTGCTATTCCACTGTATTTACACCCAAACTCCTAGAGATCTTAATTGTGGAAGAAAGAACGATCTCCTTCAGAGGATGCATGACACAGTTTTTCTTCATTTGCATGTTTGTGATCACAGAGATGTTCATGTTGGCAGTGATGGCCTATGACTGGTTCGTGGTTGTCTGTAACCCTCTGCTCTGCACAGTGGCGATGTCTCCTAAGCTCTGTGCTCTCCTGGTGGCAGGAACTTACACGTGGGGTGCACTGTGCCCCGTGATACTGACATATTCTCTTTTGCAACTAACTTACTGCCCCTCTAAAGTCATCAATCACTTAGTGATACTGACATATTCCCTTTTGCAACTAACTTACTGCCCCTCTAAAGTCATCAATCACTTTGGCTGTGAGTACTCTGCCCTCATTTCCGTGTCCTGCTCGGACCCCTCCTTCAGCCAGATGGCTTGTTTAATAATTTCTATACTGAGTGAGGCCTGCAGCCTCCTGATCACCCTCGCCTCCTACGTGGTCATCGTGGTGACTATCGTCAGGGTGCCCTCCAAGGGTGGACTCAAAAAGGCCTTCTCCACCTGCACCTCCCACCTGATGGCCATCAGCACCTTCCACGGCATCATCCTCCTGCTGTACTGTGTGCCCAGCTCCGAGAGCTCCTGGCTGCTGGTCAAAGTATTCACCGCCCTGTATACAGTCCTGATCCCCATGCTGAACCCCCTCATCTACAGCCTCAGGAACAAGGATGTAAAAGAGACTGTCAGGAAGATAATCATATCCAAGTTGCATCCTCACTCAATTCAATTCAAGTAATTAGTCTTTTATATATCCTACCTCCATCCACTTTTATGTTGGTAATAAAACTTTAGCTTTAAAAGAATATGTAATTATGTTTTGCCTCAACCAAATATTAACTACTCAATGGTGTTCAGTATTTAGAACATTTATTTTTTTGTTTTAATACAAATATACTCTGATACACTTTTAAAAATTTTTATTTAAATATGTCTTCACAGAAAATTATGAAAATCATAATGAAGAAGAGATCTATATTTAGGACTTGCTTCCTATGCCTTAACTTCAAGTTGTCCTTAATAAAAATACTATAAACAGAGACAATAACTGGCTTTGCCCCATCTGTACAAATGTCCCCATGATCCACTCTTTTTAGTCACCAAGTTCTATAACACACATTCCTTAGTCTCCCCTTTAAATTTCATGTCAAATACAGTGAGGGTTTGGGTTTTTTATTATAAAAATAATGTAGTTTAGCAAACAGATGCTGAAAATATCAGCTCTTCTCCATACGAATTGCTCATTTTTGAGTAACTATGTAGGAAACCACAGTTCAAAGAAAGGTGTTGAAATAATGTCTTTGCAACAGCAAAATGAGAATAATGCAGCTTTTCTAGAGATCGCCCCATAGGAGAGCATCCTTTGGAAACAAGCTCACCAGTCATCTTGGGCCCCCTGGCCACCACATTCCACCAAGGGGCTACCTTGTTGACTTGATTTTCTAGGATGCCCAATGACCCAGCCTTCTCTATTTCTATTTTGAAAGACTTTCACTGTTGATCTAATGTCTAGGAGTTGTGTGAAAGCTTTTATTACTGAGTGGCACTATTCATTTCTCCTCCAGAGGATACCTCCCCCGTCCTTCCTTGTGCACTCGTTCTCTGGGGCAGATCCACTTGTGTTCGGAGTGACGGCTTCTGACAGGGATGGTTTGCAAAACTCCATTCTGGGCAATTGCAGGATCCAGAAACCTAAGTCTTGGTTAGTAGCTGCACCCTATTCTTTGGGGAATTTATGTACTTTGGGTTCCTAAATATCCATATGCTTTTTAATTACCTTATCGATTCATGGCTCCAGGGTAATAAATTTATGTGAACATAGTTCCATTTTTACTCTTTCCTGCTCTGTAACCTGCATTAGCCACAAAAGCACTTTGTCTCCTCCTTTTCATGAAATAGGAGCTCCAATGATCATTACTGCTTCCTGAGACTGGACAGCTTTCTAGTGGAGGGAATTCTCAGAGCCCCACCTAGACCTCTCCAAATACCATGGCTATTTTCTTGGTACCATCATTTCACTCTGTCATGTTCTTACTTGTAAAATTGAGTGGCTTATGGTTAGGGTTCTTCTTGATTTTTAATTAATCTTAAGTAATAGATTAATCTTAATCTACCACATGTAACTTCAGTGTTATTATTTATTCTTATAGTACAGATACATTTGTTCCACATCAAATCAGCACACAAGTCCTTGTTAACATTCAGTTAATATTCCAGTATCTGTAAACCCTACTGTTTACTAAAATAACATTTAAATGACAAGAATTGCCAAGGATGAAATTTAGGCCCATTCACACTAAATCTGTGCTTTAGATGTAATACAGTGTATCCACCTTAATTTATGCTAACGTGTAACTACTCGGGCCAACATTCAGTTAGTATAGATTTTTATATGATGATCTGAAGAATTAGAGTTTAATAAAAATGTTTACTACATTATATAAATTTATTAAAAGGAAAGATGTTCATCATTGAACACTGCATAAAAATATTTACACTTAATTACATGGGCTCTTTGGCATTGAAAATTTTACAGTAGAAAAATGAAATATATTTTCTTTATAAAGTATAGATTCTCATGTATGTAAATTATATTTGACACTGTTCATTTTGCTTCTTCCATACATCCTAGAACAAGAACATATGTTTATAACTGTATGTTTATCACAGTAGTTTGGCCATTTTTATCAATGAGTGGTGCATCAATTTGTATTACTTTTTGAAAATGTGACTGAAGTAATTTTATATTCATTTTCACTTCTCAGAAAAATGTAGAGATTTCAGTTATTTTTCAGCCAGTTTCTTCTGTGATTGTACCATATAACAAGACTTTATAAATTGCTCATATTTCTTATTCTGGCATCAGCTATTCAATGACAAAAAAGAAGCAATTAGGACTGGAGAATGACTAACTTGACCTCAACTGAAATACCAGACCCAGTGTTTTTGTGGTATCAAACAGAAAAACTAACAAGCAAGGATGTATTCACTTTCTGCTAGACATGCCATACAAAAAGTACCTCACACCCTCAAAGTCAAGCATTAATTAGCTGCTTGATCTTAGTCTACAATTTTTTTGAGATAAAGTCCTCCCTATGCTGTTGTGGCTAACCTTGGACTCACTACGAAGCCCAGGCTGGACTTGAACTCATGATTATTTTCCTGCCTCAGCCTCCCAAGTGCTGGGATTACAGGCCTCTGGCAGTGTGCCTGGCTTCTGGTCTACCATTTTTTTTAACTGTTCCAAGTCTAGCTTCCCTGGAATACGTTAAAATTATCTTTGCATGTCTCTCTCATTTTCATATATCTACATGTATTTCTCAGCATTTCATTGTCAACAACCATCATGGGGGTATTTTTGTGGTTCAAGCACTGACATCACTGTCTTTTTTCCCAAATTTGGGGCCTCCAGGGATAGATGTTGGAATTACAGTAGGTGAATGTAAGACCCTAGTGCTATCACCCGTAGGAATATATTGAGGAAAATGCGAAATATCTACAGAAAAATCTTTGCATCAAACAAAACCAAATTCTCCAAAGCCCCATTGAAAGAATATTCAAGAATTAGTATCAAGATTTTAAGTTGAGATTCAAGAATATGTTCAATACAATGTTAAATATATTCCTATAAAGATACATAGGCAAATTTATAAACAAAGGGAAAAGAAAAAGGAAAGCACATCTACTACATTTATTGTGAGGTTGTAGACAGATATGGCTGGTTTGTTTCATTTTAATGATTTTCTGAAGTGCAAGGTCAATGTAGATGCAAGTTGTTTTTTTTTTTAATTTTAAGATGTGAATATCAATGTAGTACTGCTGTTGATGAGATTACATTCTAAGCAACAGAAGAGGAAGATTCCTCTAATTACATTTTAATAGCTCATAACAACTAGCTCAAGATTCTCCAGGGTTTGTGTCCCCAGTACTGAGCAGTTAAATGGAAAACAACCTGATGATAGAATATAATTTCAGGGTCTCTACCTTGAGGTAACACTATGCTTCCTCCAGGATATTTTGACACTTAGAATATTATTATTTTTTGGTTATTTATTTGATGTTATTTTGCAAGAGTCACCCAGTGGAAACATTTATAAGTACATCTTAATTTTGAAGGATGTTGTGCCTGTGGTTTATTAATAATGGCAAAGAAATCATCGAGTACATAATATAGATCAGGAAAACCTGGACTTTGGTGAGTTTCTCCAAAGTTGTGCATCTTTTCATCCACTATGAGATTTATTGAAGTCCAAGATGGTAACGTCTATTTAATTCATCTAATGGTGCAAATCCAAGGCACTATATTCTCCTTTGTTTCTTTATCATTTTACCAAGTTTAAAACTATGTCTTTGTATGCTTTGTAAGATAAATTAGGAGTTCTGTATGTTTGTTTTTTGGGGGTAACTGGGATCAAATTAGGGTCCTTGAGCTTTCGAGTTAGGCTATGGAACCACTGAGCTAAATCCCCGACCCTAGGAGTTCTAAATATAAGCCTTGTATTAATGAAATTCATGAGTTTATGAAATACAAAGTCCAGCACATATGGAAACGTGCATACAAAAATAACAAAGTCTTTCAGAACTTTTTTAAACTTCTGGATAAATGGGGTTCAAGGAAAATAGATCAGGACAAAAATAGTGAATTGGATTAACCGGATTTCTTGGATGAGACCTGTAGGGTGCTCACCGTTGGAATAGGATACACTACAAAACTCCAGAGGAGGAAAGCCATTTGAGTGGATATATGGAAACAAATGATTTTTTTTATAGAATAAAACTGTTAAAAATCAGTTATAAATGATGTTATATTTATTTTATAAAAAATGTTATATTTCGTGACAAAATAATGTGTGTACACTTCCTGGGGACCTTATAAAAGTCCAAGGGGAATAGTTCTACCTCAATGCATTTTGTCCTCAAGTGATGTTTTAACTTATCGTCTTTTTCAAGTGTAAGAGATCCATGGATTGGACTTTCATGAACTATTACGAATCTTTCCATGCAAAGGAAAGGTGATAAAAGTGGGTGTGAATAGGGAAGGACGCCTTAAATGCTTCTTAGCTTTCCACTTTTTTCTGACGGTCTTTACTGGAATCACAAATGGAGATTATTACATGATAAGCAGAAAGGTACAAGATGTTTGGAAAGAAAAGGAATATGAACTATGTAACACTGGACAGAGAAATCAATGGAAATTTGAATTCAGAATGGAATGGTAATTCTAAAACTAAAAGTACTCCTGACCTATAAATTCTTAAGACATCCTTTTTCTTTTTGCTTTTCTAATTCTTTGGACATGAGTATGACAGATTTGTACAATCCAAAGACTCAGTTACTTCCAAAGAATAGCACTTTCACAAAGTTGTTACTGCGCCATTATTTTAGCAATTACTATATCCTCTGTGCATTTTCATGTGCCCATTTTTTTTGTAAACACAAAGCATGCAGACCTTGCAACCAAAACGACTGAGAGATGGGTAAGGAAGAGACATCTGCGGTTCTCCTGAGACTTCTACACTGCTATGACTCTCTGCACTTGCAAAAGTAAAAGCATATTATTAATGCAAAGTGGGTTCTTTCTCAGAACTTAGAGAATATTTCTCAAAGGTTTACAAATTTCTCAAATTATAGTGGTGTGCAGAGAAATAGAATATTCACAGTGATCAGCATGCTTAATAGAAATGGAATTATATGAAAAGATTCTAGGTAAATAGCCCTGATAGAAGGCAAGCAGTATGTCAAGGGGTCTGTGAAAAGTCATGTCAATAGAAATGGGAAATAAGAATCAAGCAGGACATAAAATATAGCAAGTGCAAAATTCTCTGGATTGTCCAAATTCTTTGTGTGCAAAGCTAAGGTTTATGGATGACCAATGATCCATGAGCAAAAAATGGCATCAGAGTTGACTGCAGGAAATTCAAATAATTAGCAAGCTCTAAATATAGCACACTAACCCATCTCCTGTTGTTATTCTACCTGTTCAACAAACGTTAACGCTACACCAAAAACACAGAGAAGACACCACACGTATTTTTAAGCTCTCTGAGAAGTAAATGGAAACACAGAGTAAAGATGTTTACCAAAGAAAAAGTAGAAGAAACTATCCAAGTGATATAATTGAAAGTCTATCTCTTAAAAGAGAAGCAACCTTCTCTCTCCCACCCTGAGACAGTCTCGCTATGCTGCCCACACTGGTCTCCAACTCGTGGGCTCATGATTCATTAAAACTGAGGGCACAAGCCACCATATCACTGTAGCTCTTTCACTGTTGTTAATTTGCATTTGTTTTTACCTAACATGATAGGAACATAGTTATTAGTTCCTAAAAATAAATTAAATTTAATATCAATAAGCACATCCAGCCAGATGTGGTGGTGCACGCCTGTAATCCCAGTACTAAGGAGGCCTTGGCAGAAGGATTGCAGTGAGTTTGAGGCCAGCCTGGGCAACATAGTGAGTTCAAGTCCAGGCTGAAACCCATAGAGAGACCCTGTCCCAAAAACAAAAAAAAAAGTACATTCTAAGACAAATGTTTGTATATAAAACTGACTGTGATGATTAGTGACATGGTTTCTTTCAATTGCAAGATTTAAAGAAGGATTCTCAGATATACCCATAGGACTTCTGGTGTAAGGAATAGAATAAGAATCTCTCTAAGGGAGGATGAACACAATGCCCCTAAAAATAATTACAAGTTCTCTGCTTTTAAATTGCATCTAGTCATGTTTGGATAATGGTTTGGAGAATCTCAGAAAGGTCACTTGATTACTATTTGGCAGAGAATAGTCTATCCATTCTAGGAATTCTGTCTCCAGGACACCTTGTTGAGCCTTTGGTGATACGATAGTTTCATCAGGCTTCCTTGCACTAGTAACAGATTTTGTCAAAACTCTGAACATGCAGGACTATAACCAGATAAACAGCTCCTGTACATAAAGGCAAGTCTTCTGTCCACACCCATGACAAACTAAATAACATTCAAAGAGATCCAGCAAATCCTCTACCTATTAGACAGTACTGGAGGTGGAATAACTGGTTGGGATCAGTAATGGTGGATTTTATTCACAGGAGACTTTCGATTTTAAAAGTCAAGGTCAAAAGTGTCCACAGTTCTCAGATGTGTTCAAGATGGTTCAATCACATTTGTGGGATCTCCAAGAAGATTTCCATCACCAGTACTTTTATTTAGACATTATGATATAAAATCTGAACTATTCATGCTTCTAATGAATTTTAAAAACAAAAAGTTCATATTTTTTCAATATTAGAAATGTTGGCATACTCCTAAAATGCCACACCAAAGTTTGCCTCATAAAGAGAAGGGTTTTGCTTGTCTTGTGTGTGTAGTAATTTTATAGTACTAGAGGATTTGGAATTTATAGTTGCTGGTGTATAATGGTTGCTTATTTCTGTTTTTTCAACATATATTGACAACAGAATATGCAAGAAACATAAATAATATGAAATATTGAAAATATATTCAAAATACATTTTAAGGAAAATGTTTCATATTATATTATTGAATTTATAATATAATAATGGACCATATGATGGTGAAATAATTACAGAAGAGAGCTATCAGTAAAACTTTATCACAGAACTGAAGTATACCTTAAACGATGTTATAGGATTTCTTGATAATGAGGTATGTCTAGAACATGATAAAATTCAAGAGGTCACTATAAAACTATAAATGTATTTCATGTACACTCCATGCCCCTAAAATTGTACTGTTTTGTTTATTTATGTATATGTAAAATATGTAATCTTCTAAAATATCCCACTCCTGTGGTCATATGACTACTCTGACCTGCCTGGATTTTCAATTTGCTACATGTAGTTTATCTTTTCATACAAATACATTTTCATTACCAATCTAAGTAGTGCACAGTAGCACAGAGATACATTTTATGAAATAATATCATTGTAATATTTTTTTTTATTTCCAGGAAAGAAACCCATGGTACTGAAAGACAACTCTGACTTGCTATAAGCAAAGTCAGTCAGTGGTTTAAGAAAAACAGGAGAAGCAGAGCACTGGTGAATGAAAACTGACCACAATTAGCTTTGTTGTTTATGGTGATCCTCACTGTTTCTGCAACTCATTCTCAAGTTTTGGTGTTTTTCTTCCATTTTTTTAACAACCATGGTGCTTGATTTGGCAAACCAGAGCTCGGTGACCTCATTCATCCTGGTGGGGTTCTCAGATTACCCCCAGCTCCAGGAGCCCCTCTTCCTGGTGTTCCTCACCATCTACACTGTCACTCTGCTGGGGAACTCGGGCATACTTGTTGTCATTAGGATCAATCCCAAACTTCACACACCCATGTACTTTTTTCTCAGCCATCTTTCCTTTTTAGATATTTGCTATTCCACTGTATTTACACCCAAACTCCTAGAGACTTTAACTGCGAAAGAAAGAATGATTTCCTTCAGAGGATGCATGACACAGTTTTTCTTTGGTTGTGCGTGTGTGATCACAGAGATGTTCATGCTGGCAGTGATGGCCTATGACCGGTTCGTGGCTGTCTGTAACCCTCTGCTCTACACAGTGGCGATGTCTCCTAAGCTATGTGCTCTCCTGGTGGCAGGAACTTACACGTGGGGTGCACTGTGCCCCGTGATACTGACATATTCTCTTTTGCAACTAACTTACTGCCCCTCTAAAGTCATCAATCACTTCGGCTGTGAGTACTCTGCCATCATTTCCGTGTCCTGCTCGGACCCCTCCTTCAGCCAGATGGCTTGTCTAATAATTTCTATACTGAGTGAGGCCTGCAGCCTCCTGATCACCCTCGCCTCCTATGTGGTCATTGTGGTGACTATCGTCAGGATGCCCTCCAAGGGTGGACTCAAAAAGGCCTTCTCCACCTGCACCTCCCACCTGACGGCCATCAGCATCTTCCACGGCATCATCCTCCTGCTGTACTGTGTGCCCAGCTCCAAGAGCTCCTGGCTGCTGGTCAAAGTATTCACCGCCCTGTATACAGTCCTGATCCCCATGCTGAACCCCCTCATCTACAGCCTCAGGAACAAGGACGTGAAAGCGACTGTCAGGAGGCTAATCAAATCCAAACTGTGTTCTCAATCCACATAATTCAAACAGAGGCTTGCTTATCTGTCTTAATCATATCTCATATTTTCATCTACCTTATTGTTGATACTTTTGCTTTGAGTGGATTTTTTATTATACTATAACCAATTAAATTTTTGAATAATGTTTTCATTGTTTAGAAGGACTCATTTTTCCTCTGGCTTTGATACAGTATAATGCACTCCTAAACATTAAAGTTTGAGTTTCTGAATTAATTAAATTTCAACGTCTCTCCACTGGACACTCTGGACGCAACAATGACGTAATGCGGATGTGGGAACTCACTCCTTGCATTATGGTTGCGCTCTAAGCTGTGCTTCATGAGAGTTCAGGGAACGCAGAAGATAGCTGCCTCTACTGGATTCTTACTGAAACCACATATGTCATAAGCTTACTCAGCAAATTTCAGAAAACACAAATTTTAGTTTATTGTAATTCTGTATTCAAATAAAATGAGTTCTTCAGGCTTTATTATTAAAACTTGGTCTGAATGTGAGAAAACCAGTTTTAAAAATATTAGCTGCTATCTATATGCATTGCTCAGTTTTTTCTTATATTTCAAGAGTAGCTGTTCAAGTGCTGCTAATTAATATTCATGGGTAAAATTCAATTCCCAGGCCATCATACTTATACCAGTTATTTACTGACACAAGACCATAGTCACTTAATTTTACCTTTTGCCCCACATTCTTCTCGTGAATTTATCTACTCATCAGTGTGTGACTTCACACCCTCAGAGTGAAGAAACTTACGTATCTTTTATAGCTTCTCCCAAGCATATCGCTGAGTCGTATTGTTTACATCCACAAGATTGACTATTTCTTCATGTTTCTGTTCAGCGAACCACATAATAAATTTGATCCAGAGGAGTTAATCCAAAATTAACCTACTTCCCCATGTTCCCTAAGATTTTGTAAGTAATCATAGATTATCCATTAAAAATTTTAAATGTAATTTCTCTTTATTTCTCTCCCTGAGCTATAATTAACAGTTCCTATTATAAATTTACACATATATAAAAATAAATCTCCCTGAAAAATGTGAACTTGACTAACTATGGTGTCATTACTTGAACTTTAAAATATATTGTAAAACAATTTCTAAATGAACATTTAACTCCCCGGTAGATCAATAAATGAAAAATTCCTACCCCTCCAAAACTTGTATCACTTTCCTCCATCTCTCAACAATAGCCAAATTAAGATTTACATCCTGTTAATACATTTGTTTATCTAGAGATTTTTCTACCTAAACATGTCCCTCACCAAATGCCATTTATTTCCTATTGAGAAACTAATGGAAGGAAATTCTTTGGGGTTTATTTCACTTATCATACTTTACAGATTATCAATATGACTTTATTGAAGTGGGATATATTTCATACTGTCATTAAAGTTGCTCCTGTTTAATATTTCATCATGTAAGTATTCCAGATTCTCTTTATAGCTTAGTCTCTGAGTATGATTGTTCTGAATTATTAAATTTTGGGCATATTGTACATAAGTACTGTTGTATCACCTGTAGGTTTATTTAGATCTCAATATTTCAAAATTGTTGTATTAATTTACACATCTAATAACAAAGTTTTAAAGTTCTAAAGTTATGATGTACTTCTTCGGCTCAATGTTATCAGATCATTTTCTAATTATAGAATATTCCATTGTAGCTTCAATTTTGGCATTTACAATTATTGATTTAAGTCAGTCTTTAGTATGTTCATAAATTTGTTTCTTTTGTGATAAATTTAGAAATTGCTTTTGAAGTTATTTGCAATTTATAATTACTCTAAATTACTTAAAGATTACAGATATTATATATTGGTCAATATATATAATGAAAATGTTTTCATATTTTGTTTCAGTTTTCACTCAATGTCCTTTGATAAAAAGCAAATTAAATGTAATCTTAATCATGCACATTACTTTTCTAGTGATTTTACAATTGATTGTCCATAGTTATGCATTCCTGAGTTCAGGGAGATATTCTCTGTTAAATTCAAGATTTTACATTTTTTTCTTCATATATTTTTTTAGTAACAGATTTCAATTCATCTTTGTAGAAGGTGCCAGAGTTGAGCCTATGACACAGTCCTTTTGCTTGAAATCACTGTGTCCTTTTCATTGTCTTGCTTCTTGCAGGCAGAGAGAGGATTTTCTTCGAACAATGCACAATGAGTGGAGGTGTGGTGAATCACCTCATGTAGCCCTTTAGAATCGTGGCATTCGGCCCAGTGGTGCAGTTGGTGTCTGGAAGACAGGACCTGACTTTCACTGTTACACTCCTTAACAAGAGCTCTGTGAAGATTCAAGAACTCCGATGTCTAGATGTGCACCTGGAAGAAGAGAGGTTTTGAGTAGTTATTTTGCAGTTGGGGCCATGACAATGCCAACAAGAGGAACAGCTGCAGATCTCATTCCAGTCCCCTCCAGCGGTTTAGACAGGGACTGATTCAGGAGTTGATTTCACTGCATTTCTCACAGAGACTCGTATTACATATTGACACACCAAGGAGACAGTGATTAGAATTAACTGTTAGAAAATGCATATATGTAAGTACAATAGGCCAAGTTTGACAACAAACAATGTTTCCATAAAGGGGAGGATATTCCCTTCTGATATTGCCATAGAGACTCTACAAGAAAAGTGCGTCATTTACTCAAAAATACTATTGTTGCCAAAGATGTAGGTGCATTATGAACTTTAGCAAATGAAACCATTAGAATAAAAGTTAAATCAAAAGGACACCATATGAGATATGTATGCACACAGTATGATCTTAAACCAATTTAAGAAATAACCCAAAAGAACCCTCAGATGTAGGATAGAAGTACTTTTTAAATTTTGAAAATTTTATATTTTTAATAATGATTTCAAAATGTGTTGAAAGATGTTGGTTGATCGTCATATATTGATATTTTTGAAGGAACAGAAGATCGACAAGTTCATATATCCATGGGCTTGATGATTTAAACAAATTATTTTATGAACTAGGAGGAAGACATTTTCTCCCACTTGTCTTGCTTATATTTAGCTCACAGCAAATACCTAGAAGTAATTCTCTAAAGCTGATTCCGCAAATTAAATTAAATTCACAACATAGGCTTAAATGTGTTTCCTGAGTTTGAGTCACTGTTTATATAAGGAGAAAGCATTTATTTTCTTAGCAATTTAAGTAGCATATATTTTCAATGAAATTATCTTTGACTAATTAGAAGTAGAGCAATTTGCATGCAATGTTATATTTTTGAGAAATAATTATAAATATTTTCATTAAATCAGAGAAGCCTTTGGTAAATAAGGATATGAAGGTATATGATTTATAGTGACATTTTCTTTTTCTTTTTTGGTACCAGGGACTGAACTCGGGACCTTGCACTTGAGAGCCAGGCAGTGGCACCACTGAGCTAAATCCCGAGCCCAGTGGTGAGATGTTCATTTAAATGTTTTCTATTCATTTCGGTGTGCAAAACCAAAATACAGCATCTTGCACAGGAATACCTTTGTGAACCGGTTGGCCATGATGCTCAACTCATTTGGCTGAGAATAAGTACACAAAACACTAAACTCTACTTTTACGTTAATATTATAGGTTATTTTTGTTATCTAATAGAATGACAGCTTTAAAATACAGACTATGTTCAAGAAGACTATCTAGTGATAAA
>NW_022974630.1:0-2003 GCF_012274545.1 Fukomys damarensis
TCTTTTGGTGCTAGGGATTGGACTTGGGTCCCAGGGCTTGTGAGCAGGCAGCTGAACCACTGAACTAAATACCCGGCCCAACTGCTAATCTCTTGTCAGTGCTCCGTATTTGTTCATTCTGAGCAGCCCACACAGGCAGAATGAAGATTATTTAGTCATTTGGGACAGCCTTCTTTCATCTGCTGGAATATTTCCAAAGTTCACCATGTTGCTGTGTGTGTCAGGATACCCTTACTTTCGTGGAGTGCTCCTTTTTTCAAATGAAATACATTGTGATTATCCCTTTACCAGTTGGAGGTCACTTGGCTTATTTCTACTTTCTGGCTAATATGATATTCTACCTCCACCTCTTCTTTGTCTTCTGTGGTTTGAGGTCATCCGCTACTGTGAAGCCTCACCAACTCTCAGAGCCAGGTCACTGAAGAGACAGCACCTTGAGTGAAAACTATGGCCGTCATGGCACTTGGTGTTGGCCACTTTCCTTACAGAAAGAATGGATAGGTCCGGATTTACCAGTGGGATGAGCCAAAGCAAAGGCTCATGAGGCAGCAAGTTCTGTCTCTCTGCTGTGGGGCTAGTGTTTGGTCACTTAAATTGCAGGGTGAATTCTTTATAAAAGAAGCCATCAGGTGGCCTCTGGTAGTGGGAATCAGGAGCTCCTTCCAGAGACAACGTGTGAGTTGCAAGTCCTTCATTCACCCTTTCCAGCAATACTCCAGGGGTGCAGCCCCGGAAGTACACATGCAAGTCAGGAGTTTCCTATCCTGCCATCCAGCTGATGTCATCCCTCAGAGAGAGGTAAGGACAGCAGTTTGATTATAATGTGGCTTAATATAGTCCTTTTCCATGGAATTTTGGAAAATCTTTGAATCTCCTGAACTGCACTTGAATTTTTGTATCTTTCTCCCAGTTGGGAAACTTTCTGGCTATTATTCTCCCACCCCCATCTCTCTTTGGTGTTTTGGACAGGGTCTCACTCTGCAATCCAGGCTGGCCTTGAACTCACAGTGACCCCCCCATCTCAGCTTCCCAAATGCTGGGATCACAGGCACACACCACCCTGATCAGCTTGGCTCTTACTGCTTTAAATAACCCCCCTAAAGCATCCTTTTCTTTTCTTTTTTTAAAATTGAGTTTATTGGTACATTTTAGGTATACAGTACAGTTACATTCATTATTAGGATCCTGTACCTTTACACCACAGGTCTTGGTTCTCATTTTTCCCATTGTCCCTGCCCTCCCTTCACCCCCTCCTCCCCTCCCCGTTTACAAACACTTTATTTCCATTTTCTCATATTTTTTATCCTTTTGTTTTCTTATCTTTCTTTAATTCCTATGATGTAAATGTTTGTTTTCTTGATATCCTGTGAGTTTTCCTCAATCCTTTTCAGTATCCTTTTTTCTTCAGCTTTGATTCTTTGATTTGAGTAACCTCGCTCAGAATTCATAAACTCTACGTATCCCTTATTAATTCTGCCGTTGCTGCTCTCTCTCCCATTATTTTTATTTCACTCTTTGCATTCTTTGTTCCAACAGTTCAGTTGGTTCTTCCTTCTGATTTCAATCTTTCTGTAGAGATTATTGAGATTTTTATTTCATTAAATCACTTCTTTGTATTCCCCTAATAAAATTCTCTACATTTCCTTGATAAATCATGTTGCGTTTTTAGGTGGGAACATACAGATATCTTTTTCTTTATGACATTTACTAGAGATTTTTTTGAGAGCTGTTTCTGAGCTTTTTCCTCTTCATTTATATTGGATTTATATTGCCATCTACTCCTTGGAGGGAATGTTTCTTCTTCCAACTTCCTAGCCTGGTTTCAGGGGGAAAGTCTTTCAGCTATGGAAGATTGTGAGCACTCTGTGAGGGAGATGGGGTGGTTCTGAATCAGAAGGGTCAGTGGCAACGACTGTGCTGTTCTCTCAGCTGCAGTCGGGGTGGAGAGCACGGCAGGGCCATCAGGGCGAATCATGTGTGGGTGACCAGGGCAGTACTGAGGG
>NW_022974631.1:0-9651 GCF_012274545.1 Fukomys damarensis
AAGTCAGAAGTTATAAATTCTTATCACTCTTTGTGTTCAAATACTAAGATTGTAACATTGCTATGGCTCTGGGAGGCCTGGCCCCATGATTATTGTAAAACTAGAAAGTGATGATGGACAGTTTAAGTTAATGAAGTTAGGCTTCCAGTCAGGATGGGGAGTCACTACCTGTGGTGAGGCCATTAAGTAGCCAGGAATGAGAAATGTCTGTAATTAGAGAAGCATTAAGAATTGGTGATCCAAGTGACCAGAGATCTTGGGCCCAATGGACTAGTCACATTGGCTGGATAACAACCCAGAGCTGTTTCCTCCATTAGTCAAAGTCAGAAGCAATGCAGTACAGGGTGGATGAAACTACAGTTCTGCCTGGGAAACAGCACCTTTTGCAACTTAGCCCTGAGAAACAAAAGCGGTTAGTTTCTTGAATGTGAAGTACTCCAAAAAGCAAGGTGCTGCAACGCAGGGAGTTCACCAGTGAAATCCACATCTTATATGGAGTACAACTGTACTCCATTTTCTTTGTAGGTCTCTGCCTGGAAGAGATTGAAACACTGTTGTGAGGTGATTGTACCAGAAAAGCCTTTAAGGCCTAAGGGAGTGCTTAACTGCTCTGAGTGCACACAAGCTATCACAATCTTTTATATTTGGTGATTGGTTCAGCTTGAGGTTAGAAAACAAACACACTTTGCAGAGGGATACTGCAGTTTAAATAACATTTTTCCCTGGAAAGCAACTTATTTCCCCACTTAGCCTTTAGAAATCAAAGAGGATAGGTTCCTGAATGTGAAGTACTCCACAGAGAAAGCTGCTGCTACTCAGTGAGGTTACCAGTGAAGTCCACATCTTATGTGGAGTACAACTGTATTCCTTTTGTTTGTAGGTCTCTGCCTGGCAGACATTGAAACACTGTTGTGAGGCACTTTTAGCAGAGAAGCCCTTCAGGCCTAAGGGAGTGCCTAGCAGCTCTGAGTGCACACAAGCATCCAGAACACTGTATACTTGGTGATAGGTTCAGTTTGATGTTAGAACACAAACGTACTTTGCAGAGGGCTTCTGCAGTTTAAAGTGCAGTTTTCCCCGGGAAACAGCTTCTCTCGGCGCTTAGCCTTTTAAAGCGAAAGCAGTCAGTTTCATGAATGTGAAGTACTCCACAGAGAAAGGGGCTGCAACTCTGTGAGTTTACCAGTGAAGTCCACATATTATGTGGAGTACAACTGTATTCCTTTTTATTAGTAGGTCTCTGCCTGGCAGGGATTGAAACACTGTTGTGAGGCACTTTTAGCAGAGAAGCCCTTCAGGCCTAAGAGAGTGCCTAGCAGCTCTGTGTGCACACAAGCTTCCAGAACTCTGTATACTTGCTGATAGGTTCAATTTCACGTTAGAATACAAATGCACTTTGCAGAGGAATTCTGTGGTTTAAAGTGCAGTTTCCCCTGGTAAACAGCTTCTCCCACTGCTTAGCCATTTAAAGCGAAAGAGGTCAGCTTCATGAATGTGAAGTACTCCACAGAGAAAGGTGCTCCAACACTGTGAGTTTACCAGTGAAGTCCACATCTCATGTGGAGTACAGCTGTATTCCTTGTTGTTTGTAGGTCTCTGCCTGGCAGAGATTGAAACACTGTTGTCAGGCACTTTTAGCAGGGAATCCCTTCAAGCCTAAGAGAGTGCCTATCAGCTCTGACTGCACACAAGCCTCCAGAACTTTGTATACTTGGTAATAGGTTCAGCTTTACGTTAGAAAACAAACGCACTTTGCAGAGGGCTTTTGCAGTTTAAAGTGCAGTTTTCCCCGGGAAACAGCTTCTCTCGCCGCTTAGCCATTTAAAGCGAAAGCGGTCAGTTTCATGAATGTGAAGTATGCCACAGAGAAAGGCGCTGCAACACTGTGAGTTTACCAGTGAAGTCCACATCTTATGTGGAGTACAACTGTATTCATTTTTGTTTGCAGGTCTCTGGCTGGCAGAGATTGAAACACTGTTGTCAGGCACTTTTAGCAGAGAAGCCCTTCAGGCCTAAGAGAGTGCCTAGCAGCTCTGAGTGCACACAAGCCTTCAGAACTCTGTATACTTGGTGATAGGTTCAGTTTGACGTTAGAACACAAACGCACTTTGCAGAGGGCTTCTGTGGTTTAAAGTGCAGTTTTCCCTGGGAAACAGCTTCTCTCGCCGCTGAGCCCATTAAAGTGAAATCGGTCAGTTTCATGAATGTGAAGTACTCCACAGAGAAACGTGCTGCAACTCTGAGTTTACCTGAGAAGTCCACATCTTATGTGGAGTACAACTGCATTCCTTTTCTTTGTAAGTCTCTGCCTGGCAGAGATTGAAACGCTGTTGTGAGGCACTTGTAGCAGAGAAGACCTTCATGCCTAAGAGAGTGCCTAGCAGCTCTGAGAGGACACAAGCTGCCAGAACACTGCATTCTTTCTGATAGGCTCAGTTTGACGTTAGAACACAAATGCACTTTGCAGAGGGCTTCTGCGGCTTAAAGTGCAGTTTTCCCCAGGAAACAGCTTCTCTGGCTGATGACACATTTAAAGCGAAAGCGGTCAGTTTCATGAATGTGAAGTACTCCACAGAGAAAGGTGCTCCAACACTGTGAGATTACCAGTGAAGTCCATATCTCATGTGGAGTACAACTCTGTTCCTTTTTGTTTGTAGGTCTCTGCCTGGCAGAGATTGAAACACTGTTGTGAGGCACTTTTAGCAGGGAATCCCTTCAGGCCGAAGAGAGTGCCTAGCAGCTCTGAGTGCACACAATCCGCCACAACTCCGTATACTTGGTGATAGGCTCAGTTTGAAGTTAGAACACAAACGCACTGTGCAGAGGGCTTCTGTGGTTTAAAGTGCAGTTTTCCCTGGGAAACTGCTTCTCTAGTCGCTTAGCCCATTAAAGCGAAAGCGGTCAGTTTCATCAATGTGAAGTACTCCACAGAGAAAGGTGCTGCAACTCTGTGAGTTTACCAGTGAAATCAATATGTTCGGTGGAGTACAACTGTATTCCTTTTTGTTTGTAGGTCTCTGCCTCGCAGAGATTGAAACACTGTTGTGAGGCACTTTTAGCAGACAAGCCCTTCATGCCTAAGAGAGTGCCTAGCAGCTCTGAGTGCACACAAGCTGCCAGAACACTGTATACTTGCTGATAGCTTCAGTTTGATGTTAGAACACAAATGCACTTTGCAGAGGGCTTCTGCGGTTTAAAGCGCAGTTTTCCCTGGGAAACAGCTGCTCTCGCCGCTTAGCCCATTGAAGCGAAAGCGGTCAGTTTCATCAATGTGAAGTATTCCGCAGAGAAAGGTGCTGCAACTCTGTGAGTTTACTAGTGAAATCAATATGTTCGGTGGAGTACAACTGTATTCCTTTGTGTTTGTAGGTCTCTGCCTCGCAGAGATTGAAACACTGTTATGAGGCACTTTTAGCAGACAAGCCCTTCAGGCCTAAGAGAGTGCCTAGCAGCTCTGAGTGCACACAAGCCTCCAGAACTCTGTATACTTGCTGATAGGTTCAGTTTCACGTTAGAATACAAACGCACTTTGCAGAGGAATTCTGTGGTTTAAAGTGCAGTTTGCCCAGGGAAACAGCTTCTCCCGCCGCTTAGCCGTTTTTAAGCGAAAGCGGTCAGTTTCATAAATGTGAAGTACTCCACAGAGAAAGTTGCTCCAACACTGTGAGTTTACCAGTGAAATCCACATCTCATCTGGAGTACAACTGTATGCCTTTTTGTTTGTAGGTCTCTGCCTGGCAGAGATTGAAACACTGTTGTGAGGCACATTTACTAGAGAAGCCCTTCAGGCCTAAGAGAGGTCCTAGCATCTCTGAGTGCACACAAGCCTCCAGAACTTTGTTTACTTGGTGATAGGTTCAGTTTTACGTTAGAGAACAAACGCACTTTGCAGAGGGCTTTTGCAGTGGAAAGTGCTGTTTTCCGCAGGAAACAGCTTCTCTGGCCACTTAGCCGTTTAAATTGAAAGCGGTCAGTTTCATGAATGTGAAGTACGCCACAGAGAAAGGTGCTGCAACTCTGTGACTTTACCAGTGAAGTCCACATCTTATGTGGAGTACAACTGCATTCATTTTTGTTAGTAAGTCTCCACCTGGCAGAGATTGAAACACTGTTGTCAGGCACTTTTAGCAGAGAAACCCTTCAGGCCTAAGAGAGTTCCTAGCAGCTCTGAGTGCACACAATCCTCCACAACTCCGTATACTTGGTGATAGGCTCAGTTTGAAGTTAGAACACAAACGCACTGTGCAGAGGGCTTCTGTGGTTTAAAGTGCAGTTTTCCCTGGGAAACAGCTTCTCTCGCCGCTGAGCCCATTACAGCGAAAGCGGTCAGTTTCATCAATGTGAAGTACTCCACAGAGAAACGTGCTGCAACTCTGTGAGTTTCCCAGAGAAGTCCACATCTTATGTGGAGAACAACTGCATTCCTTTTCTTTGTAAGTCTCTGCCTGGCAGAGATAGAAGCACTGTTGTGAGGCACTTTTAGCAGAGAAGCCGTTCATGCCTAAGGGAGTGCCTAGCAGCTCTGAGTGCACACAAGCTGCCAGAACACTGTATACTTGCTGATAGCTTCAGTTTGATGTTAGAACACAAATGCACTTTGCAGAGGGCTTCTGCGGTTTAAAGTACAGTTTTCCCTGGGAAACAGCTTCCCTCGCTTCTTAGCCTTTTAAAGCGAAAGCGGTCAGTTTCATGAACGTGAAGTACTCCACAGAGAAAGGTGTTGCAACTCTGTTAGTTTTCCAGTGGAGTCCACAACTTATGTGGAGTAGAACTGTATTCCTTTTTGTTTGTAAGTCTCTGGCTCGCAGAGATTGAAACACTGTTGTGAGGCACTTTTAGCAGAGAAGCCCTTCAGGTCTAAGAGAGTGCCTAGCAGCTCTGAGTGCACACAAGCCTCCAGAACTCTGTGTACTTGGTGATAGGTTCAGTGTGACGTTAGAACACAACCGCACCTTGCAGAGTTCTTCTGTGGTTTAAAGTGTAGTTTTCCCCAGGAAACAGCTTCACTCGCCGCTTACCCATTTAAAACGAAAGCTGTCAGTTTCCTGAATGTGAAGTACTCCACAGAGAAAGGTGCTGCAACTCTGTGAGTTTGCCAGTGAAGTCCACATGTTATGTGGGGTACAACTGTATTCCTTTTTGTTTGTAGGTCTCTGCCTGGCAGAGATTGAAACACTGTTGTGAGGCACTTTTAGCAGAGAAGCCCTTCAGCCCTAAGAGAGTGCATAGCAGCTGTGAGTGAACACAAGCCTCTAGAACTCTGTATACTTGCTGATAGGTTCAGTTTCATGTTAGAACTCAAACGCACTATGCAGAGGGCTTATGCGCGTTAAAGTGCATTTTTCACCTGCAAATAGCTTCTCTCGCCGCTTAGCGGTTTAAAGCGAAAGTGGTGAGTTTCATGAATGTGAAGTACTCCACAGAGAAAGGTGCTCCAACACTGTGAGATTACCAGTGAAGTCCATATCTCATGTGGAGTACAACTCTGTTCCTTTTTGTTTGTAGGTCTCTGCCTGGCAGAGATTGCAACACTGTTGTGAGGCACTTTCAGCAGGGAATCCCTTCAGGCCGAAGAGAGTGCCTAGCAGCTCTGAGTGCACACAAGCCTCCAGAACTTTGTATACTTGGTGATAGGTTCAGTTTTACGTTAGAGAACAAACGCACTATGCAGAGGGCTTCTGCGCATTAAAGTGCAGTTTTCCCCGGGAAATAGCTTCTCTCACCGCTAAGCCATGTAAAGCGAAAGCGGTCAGTTTCATGAATGTGAAGTACTCCACAGAGAAACGTGCTGCAACTCTGTGAGTTTAACAGTGAAGTCCACATCTTATGTGGAGTTCAACTGTATTCATTTTTGTTTGTAGGTCACTGCCTGGCACAGATTGAAACACTGTTGTGAGAAACTTGTAGAAGAGAAGCTCTTCAGGCCTAAGAGAGTGCCTAGCAGCTCTGAGTGCACACAAGCCTCTAGAACTCTGTATACTTGGTGATATGTTGAGTTTGACGTTACAACACAAACGCACTTTGGAGAGGTCTTCCGTGGTTTTAAGTGCAATTTTCTCCAGGACACATCTTCTCTCACCACTTAGCCGTTTAAAGCGAAAGCAGTCAGTTTCATGAATGTGAAGTACTAAACAGAGAATGGTGCTGCAACTCTGTGAGTTTACCAGTGAAGTCCACATTTTTTGTGGAGTACAACTGTATTCCTCTTTGTTTGCAGCTCTCTGACTCACAGAGATTGAAACACTGTTGTGAGGCACTTTTAGCAGAGAAGTCCTTCAAGCCCAAGACAGTGCCTAGCAGCTCTTAGTGCACACAAGCCTCCAGAACTCTGTGTACTTGCTGATAGGTTCAGTTAGATGTTACAACACAAATGCACTTTGGAGAGGTCTTCCGTGGTTTTAAGTGCAGTTTTCCCCGGGAAACAGCTTCTCTCGCCACTTAGCCATTTAAAGTGAAAGCGGTCAGTTTCATGAATCTGAAGCACTCCACAGAGAAAGGTGCTGCAGCTCTGTGAGTTTACCAGTGAAGTACACATCTTATGTGGAGTACTACCATATTCCTTTTTGTTTGTGGGTCTCTGCCTGGCCTTGATTGAAACACTGTTGTGAGGCACTTTTAGTACAGAAGCCCTTCAGGCATAAGTGAGTGCCTAACAGCTCTGAGTGCACACAAGCATCCAGAACTCTGCATACTTGCTCATAGGTTCAGTTTGATGTTAGAACACAAACACACTTTGCAAAGGGCTTCTGCGGTTTAAAGTGCAGATTTCCCCGGGAAAGAGCTTCTCTCACCGATTAGCCGTTTAAAGCGAAAGCAGTCAGTTTCATGAATGTGAAGTAGTCCACAGAAGAAGGTGCTGCAACTCTGTGAGTTTACCAGTGAACCCCACAACTCATATGGAATATTACTGTATTTCTTTTTGTGTCTAGGTCTCTGCCTGGCAGAGATTGTAAGACTGTTGTGAGCTACTTGTAGCAGAAAAGCTCTTCAGGTCTAAGGGATTGCCTAGCAGCTCTGATTGCACACAAGCCTCTAGAACTCTGTGTACATGGTGATAGGTTCAGTTTGACGTTAGAACACAAACGCAATTTGCAGAGGGCTTCTATGGTTTAAAGTGCTGTTTTCCCCGGGAAACAGCGTCTTTTCCCACGTAGCTGTTTAAAGCAAAATCGGTGAGTTTCATAAATGTGAAATTCTCCACAGAGAATTGTTCTGCAACTCTGTGAGTTTACCCGTGCAGTCCACATCTATTATGACATAGCACTATATTGCTTTTTGTTTGTAGTTCTCTACCTGGCAGAGATGGAAACACTGTTGTGAGGCACTTGTAGCAGAAATGCCCTTCAGGCCTAAGGAGGGCCTAGCAGCTCTTAGTGCACACAAGCCTCCAGAACTCTGTACAGTTGGTGATAAGTTCAGTTTGACGTTAGAATACAAACGCGCTTTGCCGAGGGCTTCTGCGGTTTAAAGTGCAGTTTTCCCCGGTAAACAGCTTATTTCGCTGCTTAGTCATTTAAAGCGAAAGCGGTCAGTTTCATGAATGTGAAATGCTCCATTGAGGAAGGTGCTGCAACTCTGCGAGTTTACCAGTGAATTCCTCAGCTTATGTGCAGTACAAATGTATTCCTTTTTGCTTGTAGGTCTCTTCCTGGCAGAGATTGAAACACTGTTGTGAGGTAGTTGTAGCAGAAAAGCCCTTCAGTCCAAAGAGAGGGACCAGCAGCTCTGAGGGCACACAAACCTGCAGAATTCTTATACTTCGTGATAGGTTCAGTTTGGTGTTCGAACACAAACGCACTTTGCGGAGGGCTTCTGCTGTTTAAAGTGCAGTTTTCCAAAGGAAGAGCTTCTTTTGCCACTTAGCGATTTAAAGTGAAAGCAATCAGTTTCATGAATGTGAAGTGCTCCACAGAGAAAGGAGGTGCAACACTGTGACATTTCCTGTGAAGTCCTCCACTTATGTGGAGAACAACTGTATTCCTTTTTGTTTGTAGGTCTCTGCCTGGCAGAGATTGAAACACTGTTGTGAGGCACTTGCAGCAGAAATGCTCTTCAGGCCTAAGAGTGCCTAGCAGCTCTGAGTGCACACAAGCCTCCAGAACTCTGTATATATTGTGATAGGTTCAGTTTGCCGTTCGAACACAAATGCACTTTGCAGAGGGCTTCTGTGGTTCAAAGTGCAGGTTTCCCTTGGAAGTAGGTTCTTTCGCCCCCTAGTCATTTGAAGCGAAAGCTGTCAGTTTCATGCATGTGAAGTGCTATACAGAGAAAGGTGCTGCAACTCTGTGTGTTTACCAGTGAAGTCCAGAGCTTATGTGGAGTACAACTGTATTGCTTTTTGTTTGTAGGTCTCTTCCTGGCAGAGATTGAAACTCTGTTGTGAGGCACTTGTAGCAGAACAGCGCTTCAGGCCTAAGAGAGTGCATAGCGTCTCTGAGTGCACACAAAATTCTAGAACTCTCTATACTTGGTGATAGGTGCAGGTTGACCTTAGAACACAAATGAACTTTGCGGAGGGCTTCTGCGGTTTAAAGTGCAGTTTTCCACGGGAAACAGCTTCTTTTGCCAGTTAGCCATTTAAAGTGAAATCGGTCAGTTTCAAGAATGTGAAGTGCTCCACCGAGAAAGATGCTGCAACACTGTGAGTTTACGAGTGAGATCCTCATCTTATGTCGAGTGAAACTGTATTCCTTTTAGTTTGTAGGTCTCCGCCTGGCAGAGATGGAAACACTGTTGTGACGCACTTGTAGCAGAAAAGCACTTCAGGCCTAAGAGAGGGCCTAGCAGCACTGAGTGCACACAAGCCTCCATAACTCTGTATACTTGGTGATAGCTTCAGTTTGACGTTAGAACACAAACGCACTTTGCAGAGGTTTCTGCAGTTTAAAGAGCAGTTTTCCCCGAGAAACAACTTCTTTCGCCGCTTAGCCATTTAAAGCCAAAGCGGTCAGTTTCATGAATGTGAAGTGCTCCACACAGAAAAGTGCTGCATCTCTGTGAGTTTAGCAGTGAGGTCCTCAGCTTATGTGGAGTACAACTGTATTCCTTTTCATTTGTAGGTCTCTGCCTGGCAGAGATTGAAACACTGTTGTGAGGCACTTGTAGCAGAAAAGCCCTTCAGGGCTAAGAGAGTGCCTAGCACCTCTGAGTGCACGCAAGCCTACAGAGCTCGGTATACTTGGTGATAGGTTCAATTTGACGTTAGAACACAAACGCACTTTGCAGAGGACTTCTGCGGTTTAAAGTGCAGTTTCCACCGGGAAACAGCTTCTTTCTGCGCTTATCCATTTAAACCGAAAGCAGTCAGTTTCATAATTGTGAAGTGCTACACAGAGAACGTAGCTGCTACTATGTGAGTTTACCAGAGTAGTCCACATGATATGTGGAGGACAACTGCACTTCTTTTTGTTTGTAGGTCTCTGCCTGGCAGAGATTGTAAGACTGTTGTGAGGCACTTGTAGCAGAAAAGCTCTTCAGGCCTAAGAGAGTGCCTAGCAACCCTGAGTCCACACAAGCCTCCAGAACTCTGTTACATGGTGATAGATTCAGTTTGACGTTAGAACACAAATGCACTTTGCAGAGGGCTTCTGTGGTTTAAATTGCAGTTTTCATCGGGAAACATCTTCTCTCGCTGCTTAGCCGTTTAAAGTG
>NW_022974632.1:0-1767 GCF_012274545.1 Fukomys damarensis
CCCATGTTCCCTAACCTTTAGCCCTTTTCTTCCTATCTCACATTGTTCATTGTCTCATTAGGACCTTTTGTACTATTATAGTTTTTCACACCAGACAAACTATTCGGCATTTATACATCTGTGATTTATTTATTTCACTTAAGAGTATATCCTCAATATCCATCCATTTTCCTATGAATGACTCTAATTTCTCATTCTTTATGGCTGAGTAGTATTCCATTTTATAGAAAAACCACATCTTCTTTATCCAGTTTCCAACTGATGGGCAAATGGGCAGTTTCCAAGTTTTAGCTATTACAAACTGTGCCGCTATAAACATTGGTGCACATATATCACTGTGGTATGATTCTTTTAATTCTTTTGGAAAGATGCCCAGCAGAGGGATAGTTGGGTCAAATGGAACCTCTAGTCCCAGCTCTTTGAGGTATCTCCATATTGATTTCCATAGTGGTTGCACCAGTCTGCACTCCCACCAAAAATGGAGAAGGGTCCCTTTCTCCCCACAACTCTGCCAACATTTGTTATTGGTTGATTTCTTGATAGCAGCCATTCTTTGTGGAGTGAGGTCCATCCCACATTTTTAATATTCACTCCTCAGTAACTGTTTCTTTGTGCTTTTCTTATTTTAGGTACCATCAATTGTGTTGTGATGTAGGTTGTTGTTAAAATCATTTTTAGATCCTATTTTCTTTTTTAAAGTATTGATCCACAATAATATTTAATAAAATACATGTATGCAATGTGTAATAATCAAATTTATCAATTAGCATTTCCATTTTTGAGAATCTATTTTCAAATTTTTTACATTTTCCTAGAAGCATAATTTACTTAAAAGTTTCAGGAACTGCCATAATGTTTCCTAGAGTGGACATACCATCTACCATTTTCCACCAGCAATATATGAGTTTTCCTATTTCTCCATATCCTCTGCAACATTTATTACAGGTTTGCTACTTTTTTCCTTAATCCCCCCCCGTTTCATATATTGTTCTCTTTCCTTCCATTTTTTTCTTTGTTTCTTGTTTTTGTTTGTTTTTTGAGACAGGGTATCACTGTATAGTCTAGACTAGCCTCAAACTCACTAGGTAGCAAAGGCTGGCCTTGAAATCATGACAATCCTCCATGACAGACTCCCTAGTGCTGGAATTTCAGGCATGCACACCCAAATCTGGCTTCCTTCCATCTCTGTGGTACTAAACTATAGTGTCTCAAAATAAAAGATAAATTTGATTCACTTATGGGATATATGAATGCATCCTGGGACTATAATGATGAGTGAAGTGAACTACACACAAAGGATTGTATATTGAATAGTTTCACTTTTAAGAAAAACTAAACATATACATAATTTAAAAGCTACATAAAAGAAATATGAAATGAAAAGTGGATGTAGATTTTATGGAGATAAGAAGACCTGAGTTTGGAAAGATGGAAAGATTAGGAGGGAAAAGGAAACTAAAAATGATTAAGATGTAATATGTTAATATTACCAATTCCCTAAGATAATTATAATTATTATGAATCATACTTGTATACGAATGAAAGCAACAACAAAGACTTTGGCCAAGATTGCAATGTAGGGTAAACTTTGCCTATCTCTCATTGAAAATGTGATGGGCTTGTCTTATCTCCCATCTTTTCTACCCCCACTCTCATGCAACCCCTCAGCAGTTCAAATACCTAACCTCCTTGGTCTCTATTATAGGGCCCAGACCTACAAGTGTGGAAGGTTTTGCATGACACAATAACAATAGCCACACAAAAATT
>NW_022974632.1:2874-6631 GCF_012274545.1 Fukomys damarensis
TGTGATGCTGGGGTCAAGGGTGTGATACTGGGATTAAGGGTATGTGATTACTAAACTAGTCCACTGATTGGTTTAGCATAGTTCTGGGTGTGGATAATGGGAAGGCCCACCATGCACCACCAAAAACACAGGTACACTGGAAGGGATAAAAGGGAGAAAGAGCAGTTGCTGGTGTTGCTTGCTGCCTTCTGCCTGAGTGGCTTCACCTCTGTGATAGTGCTCTACCAGGTCTCCCTGCCTTGGGGCCACACAACCATAGACTGAAACCATAGACTGAAACTATGAGCTGAAATAAACCTTCTCTCCTTTAAATTCAGGCATTGGGTATTCTATCTCAGAAAAGGAAAAAGTAACTAATGTGGGGCTGCTGATGACTTGTAGCTTTGGGAATGGCAAGGAGTGCTGCGAACAGGTCCAGCAGTTACAAACTTAGGAATGAGAGAACTCAACAGCTGGATGTGATGTTGCCTCTCTTAACTGAATGGTCCTGTGGGCCATCATCTCAGTGAATGGAAGATGCAAGAGCTTATGACTGAGCCAAACACCAGAGAGTCAGTGTGTGGAACAAATACCTCCACCCCTTCCACATGAAAACACAAACATGCTTAACATCTCAGCCATTAAGCAAATGCAAACCACAACCACAGTGAGGTTCTCCTTCACTCCTACTACAGTACCCACCATCCATATAACTTAAAGTAACAGGTATTGGTAAGGATGCTGAGAAACTGGAAACCTTGCACACTGTGCAGGCTCTGGGTGAAATGCTTTGGCATGGCCTCAAAAAGTAGAATACAGACTTACTGTACTCAACACTTCCATACCTAAGTAGATACACAGAAGAACAGAAAATACGTATTCAAGCAAAAAGGAATATGTTCTTTATCTCTGTCAAGATCATGGGAATGGAAAACATTCCCACAACAAGTTTCAGAAAAGAAAACAGGATTAAATGGCAAAAAGAATACTCCTAGGTAAGATAAGCGGTGAAACTGAAGTTGGACAATGGATTGGACATTCATGTCAAAACCCTTCAGTCTCCTTACATTCAGGCTCTATGGTGGTTGCCTAGGAGTGTCCAAATTTGGGTAAAATACAATGCCATTTTTCATACAGACTTATAAAGTAGGAAAAGTAATAACCACTGGAGGAGGTGAGTGAATAAATCACAGTGTACTAATATGATTGCAGGGGTCCTATATGTTTGAAATTATTGGGAAATGAAATATTTTTCTACTATCAATATTATTCCAGAAAAGAAACACCAAGCATCACTATAGCAGCTAAGTGTATTGGTGATCTTTCTCACTGTGAAGAAACAATTCCTGACACCCACAACTTAAAGAAGGGGAGGTTCAATTTGTCTCATATTTGTGGAGGATTCAGTATATGGTCGCTTGGCCCCAAGAAAGAAACATCATGGAGGAAGTATGTGACAGAGTAAAGTTGCTTATTTCATAGTAGCAAAGAAGAAGATCATGGGAAGAGTGCCAAAGATGTTTGCACCAGGGGTGAGATAGAGACATAAAGTGAAGCCTTCAAGACCCATAGAGACAAAAAAAGAAATGTACTCCACCAATCCCCTAGGTGGATCTCAAAGCCAGTCAAGGTACTACTTGATCCTTAACTGTCACACTAACACTACCAAAATGCAGTCCAGTCAGAGCTATAAAACCATTGTCCTACTGTGTGAAAGTTATATTAGAATGAGGAAGACCATGAATAATAACAATACTAAACACCAAAGTGTTCATATTTTGTTAGATTTAAATGCCACTCTCTTAGTTACTATTCTCATTGCTAAGACAAAATACCCAGCACCCAAAGTTTAAAAAGGAAATGCTTTTATGTCAGCTCACAGTTTGTAGTGGTTCCAGTCCATAGTTGGCTGGTTACAAGGGAGGGCACCTTAGCAGAGGGACATCACAGAGAAGAAACAGTACAAGGCATGGCAAGAAGGCAGCAAGCAGCAAGCCTCCCTTTCCTTTTTAATCCCTTCCAGTCTACCCCACCTTTTGGATGGTGACACCTACACCCAGGGTGGAGCTTCTGTCTTCAGTAAATCCATTTGGCCACACCCAGATCCATGCTAATTCCAGTCAGTGGACTAATTTAGTATCACACACCCTTAACCCCAGTATCACACACCCTAGATCCAGCCAGGTATGAAAAGCCCCACCTATGAGTGCATGAGGTTTTGGGGAGAAATTGAGACACAGGCTGTAACATCCACTGTCTTGAAATTATAATATTCAGAGTACACTGCATGGATATTACATTAGAAATGTCACTCTCTGAGTATTATCATAACATTATGAAGTGGTCACAGTGTGGATAGTACAATTAGAGACCACTCTATGGATTGTATATCAGTATCTGAGGGTAATGCCTGAGTATTATTGTACATGAGTACAGGAGGGCATGGCATGGATATTGTTAGTATTTAAGACTACAGCAGATATAATAGTACTACTGGTTGCTGTGTGGATATAAAATTAGTATTACAGGCCACACTGTGGACATTAAATTACCACTAAAGGCCACAGTGTGGATATTATACTAATATGCCATTTGGATCCAACATGGTGGAACATATCTGTAATCCAAACACTTGAGAGACAAGGAAGAGCACTTGAGTTCTAGGGCACCTAGACTACATTGTGAGATTCTGTCTCAAGAAAAAAATATGCTGCTATATAGATTTTATATTAGCCTGAGAAGTCCACTGTGTGGTTATTACAGGCCACAGAATAAATAGTATATAATGAATAAAAGGCCATGGGGGGGGATACTATCATAATATTAGGGGCCAGTATGTGGACAATTTACTCATATGAAGAAGCCATTGTGTTCATGTTTTATTAGTATTAGGACTGTGAAGTATGACATTATGTTGTGAATACAGAGCTATAATGTGGATATTAGAATAGTATGAGGAGCCACAGAGTAAATGTATTAGCTTTGATGCTATTCTGTGTATATTAGTATTAGATGCTGAAGTGTAGACATGAATAATAGAGGCTAATCCCTGGATATTATATTCATGTTAGAGAATGCACTGTGGATTACTATTAGAAGCCATTGTCCCTTCTTACTGGAAAACGCCATTGCCCATCTGAAAACAGAGAGTTGGTGATGTCAGAAAAATTGGCTCCTCTAAAGCCTGGAAGCTAGCTTTAAATCCTTTCTACCCAAAATTTGCCCTCCTTTGGTTTGGTCGGTGACAAGGAGACAACCTTGAGCCAAAGAGCCTAAGTGGCTGGTAACACTTTGGATGACTAGGAAGGGATTTGAGTGTATCCTAGCAATCACTTGGGAAAGAGACTGCTTGCTCATGGCTAGATCAAACTGCTGTTGGGACTCCAGGGACATTCCAGTACCTTCCAGGGACACCTTTGGACTGTGAAAATTCTCCCTTCTTTTCCCATGTGCTGCATCAGCTATCTATAAATGCTTTTGTCATTTAAAAAAAGTTTCAGGAGCTCTGATCTAGTACAAGTTCACAGGTTCCATCTCATTCAGAGTTGATGGGTTCTGTTTAGTTTCCCCCTTGAAGCACACTCCAAGGATCTACTGTATCCACAGTTTTGACCTCTCTTTGGGTCATTCAGCAGTGCCAACTGGATGAGGCAAGGACCTCTACTATTTGGGGCCATTCAGATCTATTGCAGGTCATTCTGGTGTGAAAAGAGATTAGTGTAAGAGAGATTCAAAGGTTAAAGAAACATTCCATGCATTTGTTTTGGCTTCACTTGGT
>NW_022974633.1:0-14641 GCF_012274545.1 Fukomys damarensis
TGAGAATAAAACAGCTTAGTTTCAACCATTCTTTAAGAAATATCTTTGTACTTAAAAAACTATGTGTATTCTTTCAAAATAAGCTTAATAAAACATTATCATGTCAAGAAAATGAAGTGTTACGAGGCCTTAAAGCTTGGAGTGGGTGCCAATGTGGTTACTTAATGCTTCATCTTCACAAATGGAGCCATAAATCAATTTTCTTGGTAAGCTTAACCTTCTCTATATAAAATAAATGTAAATTATGAAAATGGACAATCAAATGATTTCTTTTTATTTCACCTCTATAATTCTATAAATGCATTATAATTCTATAATGCAGACATAAAATCCTTTGGTTTCAGACATTGATTCATAGCATATACACAGCATTTACATTATATCAGATATTTCAACTACCATGAAGAACATATTATTAGTAGTAGTCATAGTATTGGTACCAGGGATTGAACTCAGGACTTTGCATTTGCCAGGCAGGTGGCAGAATCACTGAGCTAAATCCCCAACCCAAGAACATACAATTTTATGTTCTTTAGAGTTTGAATTTTGTCTACATTTTATGAAGTATTCACTTGTGCATTACTTGTAGGATAAATATGCAATTTTGAGTAATCTGGCTTGTCAGGATATTTGAGGACACCTTTAATTTATGAATTATAAAAAAATTATAAAACTTCGCACTCTAAGCTTTGAATACAATATGCTATGCTTACAATCAAATTGAAAATGGTATACTCTTTTTGTGTGACAAAGACTTTCCTATTTTTTAGCAAGTTTATCCTTTCTGTGGTATTCTGAGCTATGCATGTCTAACAAGTAAAGTAAAATCTACATCTTAGTTCCCTGAATTATGATGAATGTTAAACATAACAAAAAGAGAAAAACTTTTCTCTCTTACTATAATGTAAAATATGCAGCTTTCCTTTTTAAAAGAATTAGATCATTTCTACTTATTTGTTAAGTTAAAAAATATACAGTATTCCTAATAAAAATTTCAAATCCCTATTGTTCCTATTTGAATATTCATAAAATGGATTAATATCCCAGGAAAGAAAAGCAAACTAGGAAGCACCACAGCCCCAGGCTTCAAGGTACATTGCAAGGTGACAGTGCTACAAATAGCATGGTACTGGCCTAAAAACAGATATACAGATCAATGAAGCACAGTTGAGAATACAACAGCCATCCCAGGTCCTTAAGCATCTGATTTTTTACAAAGGGGCTAAAAACACACACTGGAGAAAAGACAGCCTCTTTAACAAACGGTGCTGTAAAACCTAGTTATCCATGTACAGAAGAACAGGTCTAAATCCATAATGCTCGTCTTGCACTAAAATTAAAACAAAACCAATGAAAGACCAAAATATAAAAACAGAAACAATGAATCTGCTGAAAGGTAAAATGAGTAAAACTCTTCAAAATATGGGCATACACAAGCACTTTCCAAACAAAATCCCGATTGCACAAGAAATAACTCCTAGAATCAACAAATGGATTATATCAGATTTAAAAGTTCTACACAATAAAGGAAACAACAGAATGACAAGTCAGCCTACAGAATGAGTACAATTTTTATCAAGTACTCCTCACACAGAAGATTTATATGTAGAATTTGTAAAGAACACAAAAGTATCAGACCACCCCAAAATCAAAAACCCAATTAAAAAATGGGCAATTGACATTATCAGGCACCTCAAAAGACAAAAAATAAATGGCTAATAGATGTATGAAAGAAAGGTGAGCATCTTGGGCCATTAGAGAAATGCAAATCAAACCAACACTAAGATTCTATTTTATATCTAAAGAATAAGTATCATCAAGAATTGAGAAAACAATAAATGCTGGTGAGGTTACAGAGAAAAAAGGAACCCTTTATAATGCTGGTGGGAAAAGTAAACCAGTACAACCACTGTGGAAGTCAGTATGGAGACACCTCAAGTAAACTAAAAGTAAAAATTTCATTTGGCCTAGCTATACCTCTTCTGATGATCTTCCCACAAGCTAAAGGCATCATATACAATACCTATGATTACAGTTCCAAAATTTCTAATAGAAAAATCTTAAAAGTACCCTATAAGCCCAATAACAGATGAGTAATATATATCTATATAGATCGATCTATCTATCTATCTATCTATCTATATATATATATATATTTATGGCACTATATATCTATATAGATCTATATAGATCTATATAGGTATATATTATATTTATGGCACTACTCGGCCATAAAGAAGAATGACTTTGAATCATTTGTAGGAAAATTAATATATCATCAGGGAAATGCAAAGTTAAGCCACAGGGAGATACCATTATACACTCACTAGAATGCCAATTTTTTTTTTTAAATCCTACAAAATGATGTACTGGCAAAAGTGTGAAGCTAGTACAATTCCCATACACTGTGTAAAAATAGGACAACTACTTGGGAAAAGATTTTGGAGTTTGTTCTTTCACAGTTAAAGCATCCACTTCCAAAAACCCCACCAATTTTGAAAATAAGACTCCACAAAGAGCTTTTCACATGCACGTTTACAGCATCTTTTTCCATTATTGCCAAAACTGGAAACAACCCAGCTGCTCATCACCAAATAGATAAAGTGGCATAAAGCAAAAACACCAGTACGCTCACAGTGAATGGAACCCTGCTTGCCAATAAATCAGAATCAGCTACAGTACAGACACACGACGGCCAAATGTCAACACATACTGAGTGAAAGATGGAAGTCAAAAAGAGCACATTATACACAATACCATGTATATGAAATGTTAAAACTGGCAAGACTAGCATCTAGTAACAGAAAGCTGATTGATTGTTTTCCAGAGCCCAAGTGTCAGGCCCACTGAAGCTTTTGTAATTTAATGTTCTGCTTCTTGGTTGTGGAGAGGAATCTCGCAGCATAGGTATTTATCAAAGGACATACACTAGTGCACTTAAAACAGATGCATTTTACCATGTGTAAGTTATTTCCACTATTATATGTCTATGCATGTAAATTATAGAGCTACACAACAATATTCATGAAAACATGAGAATATTTAATAGAAAGTTGTTAAATATTATTTAATAATCATCAGATTATAGGTAAAAAATGATTGTATCATATATCTACTTCAGTACCGAAATGTTTCTCTTAAAATTATATATTAGTATAATAGCATAATTAAGGCTGACTTTCAGGATTTAGTTTTAGTTTACACGGATATATCAACAATATTGACCATGTTTTAATAAATTTTATTTTACCCATTTCCCCCAAAGCCAGCTCTCCTCCCTATGTGCAAAAGCTTTGTTTCCATTTTTCTTCTTTTTTCACTTTTTTCTTCTATTTTCACTTTTCCTTCCTTCCTCCCTCCTCCCTTGTTCTCCTGCTCATTTGAACACTTTCTTCCCATTTCCCAACATTCATTATACATCTGAGTCCTTATTTCCACATTTAGTTTCTCACACCAGAGAAACAATGCAATATTTTTTATGTGTCGGACTTACTGCAGTTAAGAGCATGGTCTTAAAGTCCATCCATTTGGCTATAAATGTCTAAAGCTCATCCTTCATGACAGAGTAATACTCCATTGTATTTAAAAAAAACCTACATCTTCTTTATCCATTGTCAGTTCATGGGCATTTGGGCTGTTTCCAAGATTTAGGTATTACAAACTCTACTGCTATAGACATGGGTGTGCACATTTCACTGTAGTATGATGCTTTTAATTTTTCAGGAAGACACCAAGTAGAAGTATATATAGCTGGGTCAAATGGAACCTCCAGTTTTAGATCTTTGGGAAATCTCCACACTATTTTCCACAGTGGTTGCACCAGTCTGCAGTCGCAACAATAATAAAGAAGGATTTCTTTTCCCCACAGCCCCTCCAGCATTTGTTATTGGTGTATTTCTTGATAGCAGCCCTTCTTTCTGAGGTGAGGTGGAATCTCAGTGTTGTTTTAGTTTGCATTTTATGAATGCCCAGTGATGCTGAAAACTTTTTTCATATATTTATTTGCCATTTCTAATTCTTCATCTGGGAAGTGTCTTTTTTATTTCAGATACCTATTTTTGGATTGGGTCTTTCAATTTGGGAGGGTCTGATTTTTTTGAGTTCTTTACATTTTCTTGATAATACTCTTTTATGGGAATAGCTGGTAATAAAATTTTTTCCACTCTGTGGATTTCCCACTCTATTGGCTTATCTTGCTGTGCAAAAACTTATAATAAGATGAGGTCCCACTTGTTGGTTCTTTGTACTATTTCCCATGCAGGCTGGGTTTTGTTCATGAAGTCTTTGCTTACTCCTATGTCCTCAAGCATTTTAGCTATTCTCTCTTCCAGAAGATTTAGTGTTTAACAGGGTTGTTTTTAAGATAAAAAGAAATTTGAGCCAGGGATTTAGCTCAATGGTTCCACCACCTACCTCACAAGTGCAAGGACCTAGGTTTGATCCCCATAACAGAAAAAAAATGAGAACCAAGACCTGCCATGTGAAGGTACAAGATCCCAATGATGAATGTAACTGTCCTGTATACCTAAAATGTACCAATAAATTCAATGAGGAAAAAAAAGAAGATATTTGATTTTTTGCCATAGAGATAACTACTAAAATGACACTTTTATAAGCCTTTCACATTTACAGAAACCTATTTAATTATTATTATTTAATCTGGCAGATGTATAAATTACACGAGTGGCGAGTGTCCCAATACCAAAGCATTCATGAAGATAGTATTCAACTGCATTTGTTTATGTATAATTCTAAACCTAGAACTAAATGACTCCATCTTTCTTTGAAAATGGACCATTAGGGCTTTGTCATCGATGTCCAGCAGGGCCTCAAGGCTGAATGCCAATGGAGATGGGCAAGCCTTTAGGAACCAGCCTACAAGCTGTGTTTGAACTTCTGTCCAATGATCTTGGGGAAGATATCCAAAATTATATAGGGGGAGTGGATGTAACTCCAAAATCTGCATGTTCTCTAAAATCAAACACTGCATTCTAGGAACAATAGAGGTTAAAAGGAGGAAAAATTTGAGAGAAATAGAGACAGAAGGGGGACTGGAAAATGGGCTGCCTCAAAATTGGCCATTTTAGACAATCACATTATCTACAAACTATACTTCACATTGGAAAAGGAGTATACTGTGATTTATCTTTTTAGGCACATGTTTTTGTATCTTCAGCTAGATTCTGTAACATTCCCAGAAATATATTTTCTTACATATTCTTTCTTATGTAGAATCTTGCATATGCTGAAGCCTTTATAAGGAGAAAATTTACTCCAAGCCTTCTGAGAAGGAGATGGAATAGGTTTTGAATTTGATGAATCTATGAGTCTTTAATTTATTCTGGGAATTTATCCAGGAAGCTTATAAAAGTTAAGGTGAAATTTTGCTTGAAAAATTGATTCCACTCTCAACTGTAAGAAACTATTATATATCCAAAGACAGTATCACAATTTAAAGCATTCCAATGACTCAGTATTATAGCAGGGTGCTATTATTTTCTATCTATATTTTCTTTATCAGAAATTTAATAATTCACTATGGTAATTCATTATGGCTTATATCTCAATGTCCTCCCAAAGTCTCATTCTAGGTGGGGCTTCTGGGATTGACTTATAGACGTGTGATACTTGATCAGTCCACTGATTGGACTAGAATTGTTCTGGGTGTTGATGATGGATTTACTGAAGAGTGAGGACCCTTCCTGGTGTGAGTGGCACTAATAAACAGGCTTGTAGCCTGGATGGAATGAAAAGGGAAAGCACAAGGAAGGCTGTTGCCTCCTGCCTGCCTTGCTGTGGACTGTTTCTCCTTTGTGACACCCCTTCTCCCACGCTGCCCTGCCTTGGAGCCAGCTAACTATGGAATGAAATCTCTTCAAACTGAGAAATGAAATAAACTTTTCCTCCTTTAACTTGTGGGAGTAGAATATTTTGTCCGAGGAATGAGAAAGTAAGACATAATTGCATCTTATAAAAGGGTGGCGTAGCTATTTATTTAATGTATTTTTGTAAAATAATTTCAAAATTTATGATCCCTGTTGCTTTAGGAATTCCACTATAAGGTAAACTACTCCCACATTAAAGAGAACCATAAAAATCGTAGCTTAGAAAGTTTTATGAAAACCTGAACATGGTATCTGAACCACCAATTTGTACTGCCTATCAGTAGCTCAACCCGACTGAGGAATGGAAAAATAAAACTAAGTAGCTGAAACTGACTTAAAATGAACAATAAAGACATACATGCTTTATTGTATTATATTATCCCCAAATCTATAATTTAAATATAATAAAGAAGTCTAACTTTTAAAATAATGGTGGTAATATTACTACCTACATTGATCACCCACTATTTTGACTTACATCATTTGTCTGCCTTCTATCAACAATACCAGTATTTGAAGGGTGGAATAACCTTTGCCCTTTTAGCTTCACGCTGTGCTCTATCCTTACCATGAAATCATTTTTGAGCCAATCATGTCACCAAATACTTATGAGTACAGTGCTTGTTTCAGAAAAGTTATGTCAAACAAACTAAGTTAGTAAGAGACAATGACACTCAAAAAAAAAAATTTTTTTTTTTACTTAAGAGAAACCATCCATTTCTTTCCACTAGATCTGTTGACAAGATGAGCATCTGTATCTGTTGCTGCTGAAATTATGTCACCATCTGAAGAAGGTGTTAATAATTGGAGACTCCACACAGTAAAGGAAAGCAAATAGATGTAGATGGAACAATCCTTGTTGACAATGAGGATTGCACACAACTATACTGAAAACTCTATCTGTAAGCCACTTAATTACATGAGCAAATAACCGCTACTACCCTTTTCAGAAGCCAGTTTGCTTTGGGGCTTCTCTTGCTGGAAAACTAGAACAGTGAGTTAATAATTTGCATAGACATTTTTTTCATATACTCAAACCTATCATTTAATTTTCAAAACAATGATACATAAGACATATGTAAGTTTCATTTGATAAATGATGCTTCATTAGGAACACAACTAAAGTGCATGTTAGAAAATATTTGAGTAGTTTATTTAAAATTATAATTGAAGGTAAATGTCAGAAATAAATTAGAAAGTGAGATATCTCTGCCTTCCAGCTCAGCTCAAATAGTAAAAATATATATATAATGGGAATAATCAAGTAATTAACAACTAACTGAATGTGAGACAAGAGGACAAAAGTAGTTTGAGGTTTTCCCAAGAAAAAAAAAGATGCTAATTTTCACAAATGTGAAAGTCAGAAAGAAGAAAATGGACGTTAAATTATCACTGTTAAAATATTTATTTCAGAATAAGAAAAATTACTGTGTATGAAGTTGCTAGGGATGGGAAATAAAGATATACAAACAAATATCATCATTGTCCAGTTTTGCTGAGAGTCCTTCAAAGTAATTTAGAAAAAAATTAAGATCCAATTTAAAAATATATAGATAAATGTAAATTTACAGGAAAATGCTTTCAGCTTTTTAATATAATTCGTTTGGCAAATACCATTAGATGCAGTTTTCCTCCTATTAAACAAAAAATAGCTTTTTGAACGTAAAAATGAGACTATATTAAGGGCAGTTAAATTGTTTTCACTTTTAGTTTGCATTAAAACTGAATTACAATCATTACTTTCTGAATTATTTGCATTTCTCCCCTCTATAGTAACAATGTTAATATTAAATATCTTCATGAAATCAAATATACACATTGCTCCACTTGAATTTAATGTTATTGAATATAACATGAAGGGATTTCAAACTTGACCATATTGTAGGAAACTGTCTTTCGACACTTACTATCCAGTCCAAAGACTTGTACAAAACAAACAAACATGTCACAGTATATCCTCAAAGGGGAAACAGTGTGTGTGTGACACTGTTGCCCGTCTGTTCACACGGTGGTCAGCCAACAGTCACTGGCAATAGTACACATCAAACATTCTCCCACTTACAATCTTAAAGCAGGTTTGGGACTATTTTCCCTGAAATATCAGCACCGGGTATTTTTCTTTTAATTTACTTACTATGTGTAGAACAAGAAACAATCATGGTTTACTTTACACCTCCTGACAATGCATATTAAATTCATTACCATGAATGTGTTCCTTTGGCCTTTAAAAGAATACAAGTCTATCATTTATTTAATATAACACCAGATTTAAATCTAAGTGAAAACTAAAAATATTTAAATGACAATATCCAAATGTTTTGGGACTTTTTAAATATTTTTATTAACCATGCACACACACACTTTCTGAAAAAATGTTCACAAACTGACAGCTGACAAATTTTCAAGAACACATGCACGGTAATGCAAGCAGAACCCAGATCAAATATTGCCAGCTGCCCATAGCACTGTTTTACTTTCTTCTAGGAAAAACCCAACACCTCCTAAGCTTCAGTTTGTGAAAATATTTTAAAATATTATACAAATAGCAACCAGTAATTGATTTTTAAACTAATTCCACTTTAGGCCAATGAAGGCTATGCCTACAAAATAAATAATCCAGCAAAAATGCAGGGATAATCATAACTGTTGATACTCCCCTGACCTGCTTTCCTAAGATACAGTAACAAAAATAAAACTTAAATGACATATCATTCAAATACACAAAGTTAGGAAACAGCAAAGATTCACTGAAACAACACACGATGGATTGATTTCAAAAAACACTGACATATCCATTCTACCCATATGCTAGTATTCACATATTCATTACAAATCATAATTGCTAAGAGATGCTACTCTGCTCAGCCATCTAGATGATTTCACAAGGCCTCAAAAATTAAATGGACAACTTACTGTTTAGAAGGCTCAGGGAGTTTGGGGTCTTCTCTTTGCGTCACTTCTATCATTGGTTCTACAGGAGCACGAACAGCAGCAGCACACGAAATGACAGAATGGTATGAATCTTCTCGGCAAACTGTTGTTAAAAAAATTAATTGTAAATATCAAAATTACTTATTAACTCATGACCCCTTCTATTTCCAGCAGAATAAAAGATAATTCAACTAACCCAGTAATTACCATTAACTTATCTTTAGTTATCATTTTCCATGCTGCCCTTCCAAATAGTATCTTTATGACTTTGCACAATGTTTTTTATTTTCAAGCCCTCGATAGAGAAAGGGTCCAAAATATTTTAAAGTCCTTTTTAAAAAAGCTTTTACATTTTTATAAATAATAAAAAGTGTACAAATTGGGCATGTTTAGTTAAATAAATCTTTACACAAGCACACCTACTTAATCTGGTAACTCCTACGAGCCTGAGACCCTCCACCCCACCATGGGCCACTTCCCAATGACTATTGTAGGGGCTCAATATTTAATCATTATGATTTATATCACCACGAAGTAATTTCATCTGTTTGGGATCCTTATAGAAGTAGGCTCATACTCATTTGTGATGGACATTTATATGGGTGACTATTTTTAATGAATGTACGGAAGATTAATACAGATACAGTACTAGTGAGTTCATTCTTAGCTGTGTATCTCCCCATTAGATACCACAATTATTTATACATCTAGTGTTAATGAAAAGAGTTATTTCAAGTTCAAGGCTATTTCAAATGTCTGTAAGGTTCTTGTACTTTTTGTTGGGTATACAAACAGTTTCTCTCTCTCTCTCTCTTTTTTTTTTTTGTTTGGTACCAGGGATAGAACTTGGGTCCTTGTGCTAGTGTCTGTAAGGTTCTTGTACTTTTTGTTGGGTATACAAACAGTTTCTCTCTCTCTCTCTCTCTTTTTTTTTTTTGTTTGGTACCAGGGATAGAACTTGGGTCCTTGTGCTAGCAAGGCAGGCACCACACAGAAATACTGAGCTAAATCCCTGGCCCATACAAACAGTTTTAATTGGAAAAATATAGAAATTAATTTTTCCTTGGGTATGTTTGTTTTATAGCTACTATAGTAATTTGCATTCCCAATCACAGAGCATTTCAGTTGTTCCACAACCACATTTGATTCTGCAAGTTTTTTTCTTATTTAAAATTTAATATTATATGAATTTCATATTACTACCTAGCAGATTCACAGAAATACAGTCTAAAATGGCCCTCATTTATCATCTCACAGTTCTGTGAGTCAGAGTTTCCAGGGCATGCCCTTGGCTTTGCTGAGTAGGGGCTCACAAGGCCAATGTCAAGTTGTTGACCAGACTGGGTACTGGTAGAGTCTCTGTGGAAAGAATCCACTTCCAGACTCATTCAAGTTAATAGAGGAATTTATTTTCTTCCTGTAGCAGGACTAAAGTTGCACTGGCTGACACCAGGGATGATTCTGATCTCCTAGAGACTGCTCACACATGAGTGGACCATGGACCACCCAATTCAGCAAAAGAAGGTCACACATTGATGCTCTTCTGCCTCAAGTCTCTCCGGTTGTGTTTTGGGCCCACTCAAAGTATTTCCTTCTGATCAACTCAAAATCAACTGATTAGTTGCTTTGGGTTACTAAAATTGTCCCTGCTACTAGTATAATACAATGATAGTAGTGCTATCTATCATCTTCTCAAAGAAGAAATTAATCAAGGGTTAGAGTCAAGTATCATCCTAGAATTCAGCCTACCACAGATATACCCTTATATGAACAGTGGTATCACATTGTGGCATTAGTTTATATATTTTCAATAACTAATGAAACTGACTGCAGGTATGTACTTCATTTCAGATAGTGCTAATATACTCAAAATCCAATTAAGTGATTTAAATAACACCAATCACCTTAAAAAGTAGTTAAATTTTAGTATGCTGTGCCAACTATAATTATGTAATGATGAAGTCCTACGCTAGCTTTTAAATCCACAAATCACTAGGTGAACAGGAGATGTACATCACGATCAGTGACTCATACAGTGTTTTTGTCAAAGCCTGCCAATTCTTCGTCACTAGGTATATGGAATTCAGCTCAAGTAGAGACATCAAAGTGAGCAGATGCATTGTTTGCTTGCCTCCCAAGGATAATTCCACATGGCATTTTTTAAAAACTGATAATCTAAGGAAATAACTTTCCAATGAAAACGAAAGTACAGCAAAGAAATTAAAATTGATACAGCAGGAAGTTACAGTTGACTTGAATAAGGAAGAACACAAATTAGCTCCCACCACGATGCAGAAATAGGCAAATAGTAAAGAAGAGAGCATATGATACTGAGAGAGAGAAGACACGATATGATGGGAGAATGCAAGTCAACCCAAAAGTGTCGGGCCACAACCTCAAAGAGAAAAAAATTGCAAGGAATGAACCCAATGTTGTTAGTTTCTCTCTAACCATACTGACTAAATTAATAATTTGCTCAGAGCTAGAGTCTAAGATATAAAATAGATGGTCTCTGAAAACAGCTGAATTTAAAGCCATCTTCTGGCTTTAAGGAGACACAAATTAGCGTCCAGTATGTGCCGGAGGAGGAGAAACAGCTGCATAAAATACCAACAAAACAAATAAACAAAAAACTCAGTGAATTCCAATACTTAACTCTGGATAAAATATGCACAACTCTCCAGTTAGTGGAGAACTGAAGTAGGCATGTTTTCAAAACCAAAAAAAAAAGAGGAAACGTATTGCTAAACTATTAGGTTGTTAGAAAAACGAAACTGACCAAAAGAAGTTAAGAGTAGAAAGCAAAACATAATAAAACAAAAACTCATACAAAAGCAATAATTGCTGGGCGTGGTGGGGCATGCCTGTATTCCAGCATTCTACCAAGCTGAGGCAGGAGAGCTGGGAGACTGGGAGTTAGAGACCACCCTGGGTTGGGCAGGAAGCTCAAGGCCAGCCTAAACTAGACAGCAAGACCTACCTTGTCTCAAACAAAAAAATTTAATCCAAAGTATATAAAATTTGTGAGCAATGCAAGATACTGGCTTCTCAAAAGTGAAAATAATTTGAAAAATTATTAATAAACAAATTATTCAAAAGAGATGAGAAATAGAACATAATTATATTATCTATACTTACGCTTTAAACTCAATTTCAAATTTAAGAATGAATATTATATTCAATGACATATATTATACTAACTGTTCATGGCAGAGAATTTAGAAAGAAAATTATTTTCTAAAATAATAAATTAATGGCCAATTGCTTTAAAATAGTTTTAAGATACACATAATTATTTCCAATACAAACTCAAAAATTAATAAGATTTCCAATAGTAAATGTAACAAAATCATTACAAAAGTTAAACTAGGTTATTTGGCAATAGAATGTTTCACTTTTGCCCTTTGTTCTTTTCATATTATTCTAGGTTTTAATCTGTCAAAATTTATTAAAATATAAAATATATTGTATTTTAATGCTTCACAGTTGACTTTTTCAATTAGAGAAATGAAGATGAAAGTTTAGTAATGAAATAAAGTGACTTTAATATAGTAAACTGTAGAAAAGGTGTAAAACTTAAATGTTTTAGGTTTGAATCTCAATTTATTCCAAGTCTTAAAAGAAATATTTCAAAGAATACAGGAATAATGGACAGCCATTCCATTTAATAGCATACTTTTTCAATCCAATAAAAGGCAAAAAAAGTCAGATACTGAAGTTTAAATCTAATGATTTCTGTTCTGCCGTAAGAGTTGTTGATTTCTGAACTGAGGGTCACTAGCAGGTTTGATTATCACTGTGGTTTCTGATTTATATAAACAGAAAAACTAAAATACAGTTTTTAAAATGGAAGAGATGAATAGATGTCTACATTACTAACATCAGCCTCACACAGTGGAACTTCTTCAATTCCTTCTGGAAAATTCTTCTTTATTATTTTTTTTATTTTTATTAGTACATGTTTGCAGTTCATGCAGTTTACAATCATTTGGGGAGCAGGTACATGTACACAATATATCTTGTTTCCTTTTTAGTAAAATCCCTTCCTCTCCCTTCCCTCCTGCTCTAATTCTCCTTTCCTCATCTTCATTCTTACTGACATTATTAATCTTAACTCATGTTTATGCAAAATTCTCTTGCTGATTTGATTATGTTAAATTTTACCTAATTTTCTGAATGGCTCCCCTCAACTTCTCAAAAAAAAAAAAGACATTTTGTAAAGGTATAATTTTCTAAAGCTATTAAAATGCTGATATTTGTTTCATATATGCCCCTCAAATAATGTACTGATATAATAGTAGGGGCTTTCAACACTTAATCTCAGTCACCAAATCACAGTGGAAGTTTAAGCCCAGCAATGTGCAAGTAGGTTTGCAGCATACATGGTTTGAAAAATCGATACACTTTTCACTTTTCACTATTACTTCCATCCATGAATGTAAATAATGATGTGAGATACCAACCTACAAATCTATATGCTAAATTTTTTCTTCTGTGTTGTAAATGTTTTACATGAAGTGCACGAAATTCCGCCATAACTCTGTGTTACTAGGGAATGTCACAGCAAGGCTGACTGAAAATTAAAGCCCCAATTTCTTTCCAGACAGATGGGGTCTTCTGTGAAAACTGGGGTCACTAACCAGAACATGTTGGCAAGGCCACACGTGGAAGTACTGGAGGAAGTCAGTTGTCAACAACCACTAGTGATTAAAAAAATTATTCAGACTGAAGAAATGGACTTTAATAATTAAATTATAAAAATAATTGTTTAAAAATAACAAATATTTTATATCCACAAGTCTCATTTATCTTGATAGTTAAAAATATATGAAAATCAAAAATGACCAAACCATCTGGTCAGAAATCTGCAAATCTTATAGTAGGAGCGAAATCATTTTCACATGTAAAATTGAATAGATTTACTTTGTCATATAATTTTTTAGTACACCAAGCATATACTCTTACATCAAAAAATTCTTCATTGCTGTTATATTCTCCAAAATGTTTCCTTCAATACTTGCAATAAACTGAGGTGCAAAACCTTACACATTTTAAATTTTACTTAACTCTTTTTTCTCCTTTGCTCATTTGCTATATCAGTCATTTGATTTCATTACTGAATTTCCATCTTTGCTTGCTTGTCAATTAATAACATAAAAACATTGGGATACCAATGTATTTTATATTTTAATACATTTGATACAAATGCCAAAGATTTATTAGAACAATTTTTCACTTTTATTCAAAAGAAAATTCAAATTGCTAAAGATGCCTCAAATACATTTAACTTACAAATAGTGTGCATCTGACACTGTTTTATACAGTGTTTCATTTATCTGTAAATGATACATTTAAGATCACTACTTCAATTCACCAGAATAGTTTATTAATGAACAAAAGAAAAGAAATTCCTTTTCAGCTCACAGAGCTTTCATATTCCAGTGTTTCTTTCAAAATATCCAGTACTGGGCTGCTCCCAAAATGTTATTTTTTCCTATCATTCTAAGTGACAGTGTAGCAAAAAGAAAGGGAAAAACTCAAATGGGAGAGTATTCAGAAATGGTAAGAGTTCACTTCAAATATATAATCACTCCGTATTTATTCCCTTGTTTTATTATGATGAAATGTAATTCTCATTACATTAAAAAGGAGGAAAAACAGGTGAATGGAAAAGCATCGGCAAAAGAAAGAAGGAAATTTCCTCAAAGTAATTAGGAGGCAAATTAAAGTTCAAAACTATTTTATAAAGTGATATTTTCAAGGATAGTATTATCTTGGGATTTTTTAAATATACAAAGGAATTACATTGAAATTGTTGATATCCT
>NW_022974634.1:0-1125 GCF_012274545.1 Fukomys damarensis
CTTCTTCTTTCATCCGTTTCCTTTTAATTTCCAAGAGTTCTGCATCAAACTTGGCTTTCCAACATAAGAAATTCTCAATTGTAACAGGGGTGCCGTGGAACAATTGCTTAGGAAAACAAAAAGCCATGAGTCATTAGATTAATAAGATAGCAGTTTAACAAGTAGAAGTGTATCTTCTAGACAAACAGAACCACTGTAATATGAGAAAAAGAAAAATCATTATTTGAAACTCTGAAACATTTAATCTGATTTCTGCCCACACCGCCTCTTCTCTCTGATTTTGACAGCTGACTCTAGCAAAGCCCATTTCTACTTTTATCCCAAGAAACAAATGTGCCATATATTTACTTTACTCACCATGGCTGCATACTATTTAAAAGAAAGTTGTTGCCATTACTAAAATGTTTGGAATTTATAACATTAAGATCATTAATTTTCAATTCATTTTAGAATTTGAGGTTTTCTTTACATTAACTCTTTAGATCACTGTACAAAGGGCTTTATAAATTTAAACTTGGCACCACAGACTAACTAATTTATATTTCCTGATCTTACTTGCAAGAGCTTTTACTCTGCTACCCTGATTATCTCAGTACTTGTGTGATCCCACCACCATATAAGACTAAAATCTCCTATAGTAAAACTTCACTAAAATTTCTTTTATTTACTGATTCCAAAAATTTACTGAAAATGCTTCCAAGAAATAAAAAGAAAAATCCAATTTCCAATTAACCACCAAACATATTTAAAGAATGAAAGAAAGCAAGGCTTTTAAATGTACCTTCTCTGCTTCTTCTGCTTCTTTTTCTTTTAGTTTCTTTTCTTCCTCTCTTCTTGTTTTTATCTGATCTACTATTTCATTTAATTTTTCTTGCACTGCTGTCACTAGAGTAAAGATCATGACCACACCAAGATTTTCCTCAGCCTATATAACAAGAAAGGTGATGAAAAACACACTTCTCAGAAAAACAAATAAAAAATGGGTTACTGTGAGCACCATGCAATGTTCATTTGACATTCAGAGAAGAGTGTATTTTATTTTAAGGCATTTAATTTGAAATACCTAATGTAAAGCAAATACTTCAGGTTGGTACATTCTGTTTAATAATCATATAAATAGAATTC
>NW_022974635.1:0-3311 GCF_012274545.1 Fukomys damarensis
GACAGGCTCCCCACTCCACTCCCCGCGTCGCGTCGTCTACATTTCGGGGGGCGGGGGGCCCCCGTTCATGCGACTTTCAGTGTTCGGAATGACGTGGGAAGGGAAGTCCCTCCCCCCGGGCTCAGGCTGAGGGTGAGGGTTAGGATGAGGATTCCGGTGAGTGACAGCCTCGCAGTTTCTGCACCTGGGTATCGGCGTGCGGCTTTCCTAGTGAGTATCAGCATGAGATTTCCGCTTAGGCTCAGCCACAGTGGAGGAGGTCGAGGACCGCCCTCAGGGAAGGTAGGAATGAGGTGCTGGTTTAGGGTCAGGGCTGGACAGGGGAGCACGACACGGAAGGAATTCACACAGCAGACAATTTGGGCGTGAGAGGTAAGGTGAGGGCAGTGACTTTTGTGAAGCTCGGATGTGCCGTGGTTTTCCCTCGGACCGGAGCCTTGCTGCCTTGACAGAATCGGGAGGGAGGGGCCATCGCCTAGCGTCAGAGCTACATTTAGGGGCTGGAACGGATTTCCCATTGGGCTCCCCGTGTAGGGTAGTGTTTGCCGGAGGGTGAGGCTTCGTGTTCATTGGACCCTGAGTTTTAGGAATGATGTAGGAATGTAAGTCCCTCCTGGAGGCTCAGGGATAGGGTTAGGGTTAGGCGGAGGATTCCGGAGAAGGATAGCTTTGAAATTTCGCTACCTGGGGATCGGGCTGTGGGTTTCCTAGTTAGTGTCAGCATGAGATGCCACCTGAGGCTTAAGCACAGGGGAGGATTTCAAGTTCCGCTCCATAGCGTCCAAAGAATCAGGCTTTGGGCTTGGGTTCGAATTATGAGTTGTGAGCATGGCCAGAAAGGAATTCACCTTCCCGGTAGTTTGCCTGTGCGAGGGAAGGTGAGGGTAGTACCTTTCTTGAAGGTGGGGTCGAATGTGGGTTTCCCGGGAACTGCTCATGGAGGTGTGGATATAGCGAGCAGTGACTGACCAGCGGGCAGGTTTAGCGCTCGATGTCGGAGATGGAATAGGCCCCCTGCTTTCCTCCCTGAGTAGTGTCCTGAGCGCTGGACGGTGGGTGTCGGTGTCAGTTGGACGTCCAGGCTGAGGAATGACGTAGGAGTACAAGTCCCTCCTCTCGGGTCAGGGCTCCTGTTAGCATTGGGGAGAAACAGGATTCCGGTGGGTGATAGGCTGGCAGTTTCTCTCCCTGGCTATTGGGGTGTGGGTTCCCCAGGTGGTAGCCGCATGAGATTGCCCCTTAGGCTCAGCCCCAGTGCCGGATTTCAAGGACCGCCTGCTGGGAGCTTAGGAATCAGGTGGTGGCTTAGGGTTAGTATTAGGGATCGTGAGCGTGATCCAGAAGGAAGGCGCCTACCGGGTAGTTTGCCTCGGCAAGCGAAGGTGACAGCAGTGCCTTTCCTGAAGGTTGGGTAGAATGTGTGTTTCCCGGGACCTGCCCATGGAGGCCTGGCGATAGTGGACAGCAACTGGCCAGCGAGGAAGGTTGGCATTCGATGTCGGGGACGGAAGAGGCCCCCCATTATCCTGCCTGAGTAGTGTCCAGAGCACTGGACTGTGGGTGTCGGTGTTAGTTGGACGTTCACGCTGAGGAATGACGTAGGAGTACAAGTCCCTGCTCTCGGGTCAGGGCTCCTGTTAGCACTCGGGAGAGACAGGATTCCGGTGGGTGATAGGCTGGCAGTTTCTCTCCCTGGCTATTGGCGTGTGGGTTCCCTCGGTGGTCGTGGCATGAGATTGCGCCTTAGGCTCAGCCCCAGTGCTGGATTTCAAGGACCGCCTGCTCTGAGCTTAGGAGTCAGGTGGTGGCTTAGGGATAGGGTTAGGATTGGTGAGCATGACCCGGACGGAATTTACCTTCCAGGTAGTTTTCCTGTGCGAGGGAAGGTGAGGGCAGCGCTTTCCTTGAAGGTGGGGTCGAATGTGTGTTTCCCGGCACCTGCCCATGGAGGCCTGGCTATAGAGGGCAGCGACTGGCCAGCGAGGAGGGTTAGTGCTTGATGTCCGAGAGGGAATAGGCTCCCCCCATTTCCTCCCTGAGTACTGCACGGAGGGTTGGACGGTGGGTGTTGGTGTTAGTTGGATGTCCAGGCTGAGGAATGACGCAGGAGTAGAAGACCCTCCTTAAGGCTCAGGGCTCCTGTTAGCGCGGGGGATAGAAAGGATTCCGGTGGGTGATAGGCTAGAAGTTACTCTCCCTGGATATTGGGGTGTGGGTTCCCTACATGGTAGCGGCATGAGGTTGCGCCTTAGGCTCAGCCCCAGTGCCGGATTTCAAGGCCACCTGCTGGGAGATTAGAAATCAGATGGTGGCTTAGGGTTAGGGTTAGGGTTGGTGAGCGTGATCCAGAAGGAAGTCGCCTACCGGGTAGTTTGCCTGTGCGAGGGAAGGTGAGGGCAGCGCCTTTAACAAAGATGGGATGCACTGGGTATTTCCAAGGACCTGCGCCTCGCCCCGCAGTGCCAGTGGGTAGTGTCGGGCCAGCGAGTAGGGTGAGAGCTTGATGATGGGGACGGGACAGGCTCCCCATTCCACTCCCCGTGTTGCATCGTCTACATTTCGGGGGGCTGGGGGCCCCTGTTCATGTGACCTTCAGTGTTCGGAATGACATAGGAAGGTAGGTCTCTCCCCCCGGCGTCAGGCTGAGGGTGAGGGTTAGGAGGAGGATTCCGGTGAGTGACAGCCTCGCAGTTTCTGCACCTGGGTATCGGTGTGCTGCTTTCCTAGTGAGTATCAGCATGAGATTTCACCTTAGGCTCAGACAGAGTGGAGGAGGTCTAGGACCGCCCTCTGGGAAGGTAGGAATCAGGTGGTGGCTTAGGGTTAGGGTTAGGACAGGGGAGCACGACACAGAAGGAATTCACACAGCAGACAATTTGGGCATGAGAAGTAAGGTGAGGGCAGTGACTTTTGTGAAGCTCGGATGTGCCGCGGTTTTCCCTCGGACCGGAGCCTTGCCGCCTTGACAGAATCGGGAGGGAGGGGCCATCGCCTAGCGTTAGAGCCACATTTAGGGGCTGGATCGTATTCCCCGTTGGACTCCCATTGTAGTGTAGTGTGTGACGGAGGGGAAGGCTTCGTATTCATTGGACCCTGAGTTTTAGGAATGATGTAGGACTGTAAGTCCCTCCTCGAGGTTCACGAATATGGTTAGGGTTAGACGGAGGATTCCGGAGAAGGATAGCTATGGGATTTCGCTGCCTGGGTGTTGTGTTGTGGGTTTCCTAGTTAGTGTCAGCATGAGATGGCACCTGTGGCTTAAGGATTTCAAGTGCAGCCCCACGGCAAGCGAGGATTCAGACTGTGGGCTA
>NW_022974636.1:0-9595 GCF_012274545.1 Fukomys damarensis
TCCCACTGCCTGCTTCCTGAAAAATGATTAGCACAGTTTAGCAGCACAGAGAGCTCTCACTCATATCGTTCTTCATGAAGCAGAACTTTGCAGACTGTTTAGCCACACAGAGAGACTGCCATCAAGCCTAGCTACATCCTGGGATATAGTTTTAGCATGGTTAACAATTATTTAAGCCCAAACTCACCACCCCAGCAAACATTTGGGCAAGAGAAGGCCGGTCAGCCCTGCACTGAGATCACCCAGTCCTGGCCTGCATAGAATGGACCATTTCAGACTGGTTAGGCATGCAGTGAACCCAGCCACACAGAGAGACTGCCATCAAGCCTAGCTACATCCTGGGATATAGTTTTAGCATGGTTAACAATTATTTAAGCCCAAACTCACCACCCCAGCAAACATTTGGGCAAGAGAAGGCCGGTCAGCCCTGCACTGAGATCACCCAGTCCTGGCCTGCATAGAATGGACCATTTCAGACTGGTTAGGCATGCAGTGAACCCACACTCCACACAAGAACCCACACTGGACCAAAACATCATAGAGAGCTTTAGAAAGTAGTGGTAAGTAATGCAGAGAGCCTGCCCTTGCTGCAGCCAGGAGCCATGGAAAAGGTGAAAATTGGCGAGCCATGCAGTCAGGGAGCCCTCATCCGGGCATACAACCAGGGTGACCAGTGTGTTGTTTAGCATTGCAGACAGGAAGCACTCATACTGGCCTGCATGCACCAGAAACTTGATGAGCAGATAGCTAAGCAGTGAGCTTGCCTGTTCCTTGGCCTGTATCCATGGAGGTATTAGGACCATTTAGCAACTCAGATACACACACTCGTACTGGCCATCATGCAGTGAACAATTTTGTACCTGTTAGTCACAGAATGATCCTGGCTCATCCTTCATTCAGCAGAACTGTGAGCAGCCGATCACCATGCAGTGAGCTCACAGTCATGCCAGGCTACATCCAGCAGACTGCTTAGGTCTAATTGGTCCTGCAGTGTGTTCAACCTCACCACAGCCTGATTCCAACCATCTGAAAAGGAATGGTTAAAGAGTCATTCAGCCTGCGCTCACCTCAGACTACAACCTGTGGAGAAATGAGCAGGGCATAGCAATGCAGTCTGCCCACCTTGCCATAGATAGCTACAGCAGACAAATATACAATGGATAGGCTTGCAGTGAGACAGCATTCCCACTGTTTTTCCTCCAATGAGCCAGTGAGGACCTGGTAACAACACAGAAAGCCCCAACAACTACTGTGCTACATTCAGTGGATCTTTGATGACTGGTTAGGCATACATGGAGACTGCCCTGCCTTGCTTGCCTCCAACGGATGGGTTATGCAATGGTTAGCAATGCAGTCAGTATGCCCTCACCCAACCAGCCATACAGCAGTCCTCGAGGACTGCTGAGCCAAGCAGTGTGCTTACCCTGGTCCTGGACTGCACACAGTGGATGGTTTATGAATGGGTAGGCAAGCAAACATCCTTGCCTTGCCAAAAAGCCATACAGAGGTTTGGAGAGTAGTGGTGATCCAGGCAGCAAGGCTGCCTTCACTGCAGCTTGGAGACAGGGCTCCCATGAAGACCGTTTGGCCACACAGTGCGCACACCCTTGTCCCTGCCTGCACACACTGGACAAGTGAGCAGGGCATAGCCACTGAGTAAGAACACCCTCTGCAGACTTCAAAGAGCAGAAGGTTGAGCAGCAAATCGCCACAAAGTAAGCCTGCATTCAATCTTACCTGCCTCATACAGAATGACTAGGACCAGTTAGCAGCACAGAGGCACCTCACTCATATCATTCTGCACGCAGCAAAGTTTGGGGACTAGTTAGCCACACAGAGAGCCAGCCCTCATCTCTATGTCATCCAGGGATATGGTTGTAGAATATTTAGCAATGCAGTGAGACCATCCTCACCAGCAGTTGTGAGAGGAGCAGTCAGAAACACATTGAGCTCACCCGATCTGGCTTTCATACAGTGGGCCATTTCAGACGGGTTAGAAGACTGGTTAGGCATTCAGTAAACACACACTCAAACAAACAAACATACAGAGGTTTAGAGAGTAGTTGTAAGTTATGCAGTGAGCCTGCCCTAGCCAAGGCCAGGAGCCAGGGCCACCATGAAAACTGGTGGGCAATGCAGTGAGCCTGCCCTCGCCTGGGGTCAACAAGGCAGAACGTTGTGTTCTACATAGCATTGTAGACAGGCCAGAATCATACCATACTGCATGCAGCAGAACCTTGAGGAGTATTTAGTGGGCTTGCCAGCCCCCTGGACGGCAAGCAGTGGATGGGTGAGTGTTGGTTTGCAATTCAGAGACCTGCACTAATACTGGTGGCATACAGTAAAACATTTGTAACTGTTAGTCACACAGTGAGAACCACCTGGCCTCATCCTTCATCCACTGGAACACTGAGCTACAGATAACCATGCAGTGAGTTCACACTTACCCTAGGCTACATCCACCAGACTATTTAGGACCAATTTCAAACTGGCTGGGCATTCAGTAAACACACATTCAAACAAAGAAGCATGCAGAGGTCCGGGGAGTAACTGTAAGATATTCAGTGAGCCTGCCGTAGCCAAAGCCAGGAGCCAGGACAACCATGAAAACTGCTGAGCCATGCAGTAAGCCTGCCCACATCCCAGAGTCAACCTGGCAGATGGTTGTGTTCTACATAGCATTGCAGACAGGAGAGACTCATACTGTATTACATGCAGCACAATCTTGAGGAGCAGATATCCACACAGTGAGCTCAACAGCCCCCTGAACTGTAAGCAGTAGATGGTTAAAGACTGCTTTGCAACCCAGAGACCTCCACTCATACTGGTGTCATGCAGTACAACATTTAGTATCTGCTAGTCACACACAGTGAGAACCACCTGGACTCTTCATTCATCCAGTGGAAATTTGAGCTGCAGATAACCAGGTAGTGAATTCACACTCATCCAAGGTTACATCCAGCAGACCATTTAGGACCGGCTAGGCATGCAGTGTGCTAGTTCTCAAGCCAGCCTGCATCCAGCCTTCTGAAAAGGAATGTTTATAGAGTCAGTCAACCCACAGTCACTTTGGACTGCCACATGTGGAATAATGAGCAGGGCAGAGCCATGCACTGAGTCAGCCAGTGCCCCAGCCAGCAACAAGAAGACAACTGAATGATGGATTACCACGCTGTGAGCCTGCATTCCCACTACCTGCCTCCTACAAAGTGACTAACATGGTTTAGCAGTACAAAGGGACCTCACTCATATTGTTCTGCATGAAGCAGAACATTGCAAACTTTTATCCACACAGAGAGCCCACCATCACCACTGGCTAGTTTGTGGGATATGGTCTTAGACAGGTTAGTGATGGAGTAAGCCCACCCTCAACCCACCAAAAAAACAGAGGGCTTGAGAAGATCGGTTAGCCACTAATTGAATTCACCCTAACCTGGACTGCATAGAGTGGACCATTTCAGAGCGGTTAGGCATGCACTGAACCCCCACTCAAGCAGTCATACAGAAGTCTTGACAGTAACGGTAAGAAATGCACTAAGCCTGCCTTTGCCACAGCCAGGAGCCAGGGTAACCGTGAAAATCACTGAATCATGCGGTGAGCAAGGCCTCCTCCCAGTGTGCAAACAAGTGGAATGGAGTGTTCTGCTTAGCACTGCAGATCTGCCCCACTCATACCTGCCTGCATGAAGCAGAAACTTGAGGACCACTTAGCCACACGGTGCACTCTCCAGCCCCTCGGTCAGCGTCCAGTGAATTGCTGAATACCATTTAGTAATTCAGAGACAAACACTCATACTGGCCATCATGCAGCAAACAATTTTGTACCTGTTTGTCACATAATGAGAATAATCTCTGCTCATCCTTCATCCAGCAGAACTATGAGCAGTGGATCACCATGCAATGAGCTAACAATCATACCAGGCTATATCCAGCAGACTGTTTAGGTTCAATTGGTCCTGCAGTACGGTCGTCCTCACCCCAGCCTGATGCCAGCATCTGAAAAGGAATGGTTAATGAGTCACTCAGCCTGCCCTCACTTCAGACTACAAGCTGTTTAGAAATGAGCAGGGCATAACCATGAAATCAGTCCACCTTGCTGCAGATAGCTACCAGCAGACAAATATACAATGGATAGCCACACAGTGAGCCTGCATTCCCACTATTTTGCCTCCTACAGACCAGTGTGGACCTGGTAAGAGCACAGAAAGCCCTCACTGCTATTGTGCTGCATTCAGTGGATCTTTGATGACTGGTTAGGCACACATAGAGACTGCCCTGCCTTGCTTGCCACTGGCAGATGGGTTATGGAATGGTTAGCAATACATTCAGCACATCCTACCCATGTGAGCCACAAAGCAGTCCTATGAGGATTGGTCAGCCAAGCAGTGTGCTTGCCCTGGTAATGGGCTGCACCCAGTCAATAGTTTCACAATGGGAAGACATGCAAACATCCTTGCTTCTCCAAAAAGTCATACAGAGATCTGGAGAGCAGTGATAAGCAAAACAGCAAGGCTGACCTCACTGCAGCTTGGAGACAGGGCTCCCATGAAGACCATTCCGTCAAACAGTGAGCATGCCCTTGTCCCTGCCTGCACCCACTGGACAAATGAGCAGGACATAGCCACTGAGTAAGAACGCCCTCCCGCAGACTTCAAAGAGCATAAGGTTGAGCAGCAAATCACCACACAGGGAGCCTGCATTCAATCTTACCTGCTTCCTGCAGAATGTCTAGGACCAGTTACCAGCACAGATAGCCCTCACTCATATCATTGTGCATGCAGCAAAGTTGGGGGGCTAGTTAGCCATACAGAGAGCCAGCCCACAATGATGTCTCATGCAGAGATATGGTTGTAGAACATTCAGCAATGCAGTGAGACCATCCTCAATCCAGCAGATAACCATCAGGCTTGGGAAGACCGTTCAGACATACATTGAGCTCACCCTGACCTGGCTTTCAAACAGTGGACTGTTTCAGACTGCTTAGGCATCCAGTGAACACACACTCGACCAAACAATCATACAGAGGTGTGGAGAGTACTTGTAACATATGCAGTGAGCCTGCATTTGCCACAGCCAGGATCCAGGGCAACCATGAAAACTGGTGAGCCATGCAGTGAGACTGCCCTCATCCTGGGGTCAACCAGGTGAATGTTGTGTTCTGCATACCATTGCAGACAGGCCAGAATCACACAATATTGCACACAGCAGAACCATAAAGAGGAGTTAAACATACAGTGAGCTCACCAGCCCCCTGGACTGTTAGCAGTGGAAGGGTGAGGACCAGTTTGCAATGCAGAGACCTGCAAACATACTGGTGGCAGGCAGAAAAGCATTTAGTACCTGTTAGTCACATAGTGAAAACAACCTGGCCTCTTCCTTCATCCAGTGGAACATTGAGCTGCAGATAACCATGCAGTGAGTTCACACTCATCCCAGGCTACATCCAGCAGACCATTTAGGACCAGCTAGTCATGCAGTGTGCTAGTTCTCAGGCCAGCCTGCATCCAGCCTTCTGAAAAGGAATGGTTAATGAGTCAGTCAGCCCATCCTCACCTCATACTACAATCTGTGGAGAAATGAGCAGGGCAGAGCAATGCAATGAGCCCTCCATTGCATCAGCTAACAACAAGGAGATAACTAAGCAGCGGATTGACATGCTGTGAGCCTACATTCTCACTACCTGCCTCGTGCAAAATGAATAGCACAGTTAAGCAGCACAGAGAGCCCTCACTCATATCGTTCTACATGAAGCAGAACTTTGCGAACAGTTTATCCACACAGAGAGCCCACCAACAACCCTGGCTACATTCTGGGATATCATTTTAGACCAGTTGGCAATGGTGTGATACTACCCTCACCTCTTCAAAAAAAATAATAGGCTTGAGAAGGCCTGTCAGCCACACATTGAGCTCACCATGACCTCGACTGCATAGAGTGGACCATTTCAGAGTGGTCAGGCATGCAGTGAACCTGCAGTAAAACAAACAATCATACAGAGTTCTTTATAGTAGTGGTAAGAAATGTACTGAGCCAGCCTTGGCCACAGCCAGGAGCCAGGGCAACCATGAAAAACCCTAATCATGCAGTGAGTAAGGCCTCATCCTGGTGTAAAAACAGGTGGGCTGGTGTGTTCCACTTAGCATTGCAGAAAGGCCCCACTCATACCTGGCGGCATGCAGCAGAAAGTTGAATACCAGTTAGCCATGCAATGAGCTCACCAGCCCTTTGGCCTGCATCCAGTAGATGGATGAGAAACGTTTAGCAATGCAGAAACACACACTCATACTGGCCATCATGCAGCGAACAGTTTTGTACCTGTTAGTCACATAGTGAGAACGATCTCAGCTCGTCCTTCATCCAGCAGAACTCTTAGCAGTCGATAACCATGCATTGAGTGCAGAGTCATCCCAGGCTATATCCAGCAGACCATTTAGGTCCAATTGGTCTGACTGTGTGCTCGACCTCACCACAGCCTGTTGCCAGCTATCTGAAAAGGAATGGTTAGTCAACCTGCCTTCACTACAGACTACAAGCTATAGGTTGACTGTGTGCTTGAGCTCACCACAGCCTGTTGCCAGCCATCTGAAAAGAAATGGTTAGTCAACCTGTCCTCACTACAGACTACAAGCTGTTTAGAAATGAGCAGGACATAGTAATGCAGTCATCCCACCCTGATGCAGATAGCTACCAGCAGGCAAATATAAAATTGATAGGCATGCAATGCATCTGCATTCCCACTGTTTTGCCTCCCACAGACCAGCAAGGACCTGGTAACAGCAAAGAGAGCCCTCACTACTATTGTGCTGCACTCAGTGGATCTTTGATGACCAGATAGGCATAAACTGAGCCCTCCCTGACTTGCTTGCCTCCAGTGAACAGGTTCTGCAATGGGTAGCAATGTAGGCAGCATATCATCACCCCACCAGCCATTCAGCAGTCCTCTGAGGACTGCTCAGCCAAGCAGTGTGCTGGCCCTGGTCCTGGGATGCACCCAGTGGATGGCTTAGGAGTGGGTAGCCATCTTTACCTCACCAAAAAGTCATACAGAGTTCTGCAGAGTAGTGGTAAGAACAGCAGCAAGTCTGCCATCACTGCAGCTTGGAGACAGGGCTCCCATAAAGACAATTTGGTGGCAGAGTGAGCAAACTCTTGCCTCTGCCTGCACACAGTGGACAAATGAGCAGGGCATAGCCACTGAGTAAGAACGCCCTCATCCCAGACTTCAAAGAGCAGAAAGTTGAGCAGCAAATCACCCCAAGGTGAGTCTGCATAACAATGTTACCTGCCTCCTGCAGAATGACTAGGACAAGTTAGCAGCACAGAGAGTCCTCACTCAAATCATTCTGTATGCAGCAACATTTGGGGACTTCTTAGCCACAAAGAGAGCCAGCCCTCACCACTGCCTTCTCCAGGGATATGGTTGTAGAATATTTAACATTGCAGTGAGACCATCCTCAACCCGGCAAACAAACAGCAGGCTTGAGAAGACTGGTCAGACACACACTGAGCTCACCCTAACTTGGCTTTCATACAGTGGACCATTTTGGACTGGTTAGGCATACAGGAAACACACACTCATCAAAACAATCATACAGAGGTCTGGAGAGTAGCTACAAGATATGCAGTGAGCTTGCCCTTGCTGCAGCCAGGAGCAGGGCAACCATGAAAACTGGTGGGCCATGCAGTCAGCCTGCCCTCATCCTGGGGTCAACCAGGCAGACCGTTGTGTTCTACACAGAATTGCACACAGGCCAGACTCATATCATCCTTCATGCAGCAGAAACTTGAGGGGCAGTTAGCCATAGAATGAGCTTGCCAGCCCCCTGTACTGCAAGCAGTGGATGGGTGAGGAACTGTTTGCAACTCAGATAAACCCCTGTACTGCAAGCAGTGGATGGGTGAGGAACTGTTTGCAACTCAGACACCTGCAATTATACTGGTGGCATGCAGTAAAGCATTTAGTACCTGTTAGTCATATAGTGAGAACCACCTGACCTCATCCTTCATCCAGTGGAACTTTGAGCTGCAGATAATCATGCAGTGACTTCACACTCATCCCAGGTTGCATCCAGCAGCCAATTTAGGACCAATTAGTCATGCAGTGTGCTCGTGCTCACCCCAGCTGCATCCAGCTATCTGAAGAGGAATGGTCATTGAGTCAGTCAGATCACCCTCACAATGGACTGCAAGCTATGGAAAATGATTGGGGGCATAGCCAAGCATTGAGTCCACCATCACCCAGCCAGCAGCAAGCAGACAATTGAGCAATGGATTGCCACACTGTGAGCTGGCACTCCCACTACCTGCCTACTGCAAAATGACTAGCTCGGTTTAGCAGCACAGAGAGTGATCACTCATATTGTTCTGCATGAAAAAGAATTTTGCAAACTTTTATCCACACAGAGAGCCCACCATCACCCCTGGCTACATTCTGAAATACAGTTTTAGATGGCTTGGCAATGGTGTGAGACAGCCCTCATCCTGCCAAACAAACAGAGGGCTTGAGAAGGCCAGTCAGGCACTGATTGAGCTCACCCTGACCTGGACTGCATAGAGTGGACCATTTCAGAGTGTTTAGGCAGGCAGTGAACCTGTACTCAAACAAGCAATCATACAGAGGTCTTGAGAGTATTGTTAGGAAATGCACTGAGTCTGCCTTTGCCACAGCCAGAAGCCAGGGCAACTGTGAAAACCCCTGAACAAGCGGATCGGAGTGTTCTTAGCATTGCAGAAAGGCCCCAGTCATACCTGCCTGCATGCAGGTGAGACTTGAGGATCAGTTAGCTGTGCAGTGAGCTTTCCAGCCCCTTTGTCTGCATCCAGTGGATGGATGAGGACCATTTCACAACTCAGAGACACACACTCATACTGGCCATCATGCAGCAAACAATTTTGAAACTCTAAGTTACATAGTGTGAGTGATCTCAGCTCATCCTTCATCCAGCATTACTATGAGCAGTGGATCACCATGCAATGAGCACACAGTCATCCCAGACTACATCCATCATACTGTTTAGGTCCAGTTGGTACTACATTGTGCTCGACCTCACCCCAGCCTGATGCCACCCATCAGAAAGGGAATGGTTAATGAGTCATCATCCTACTCTCACCTTAGACTACAACCTGTGGAAAAATGAGCAGGGGATAGCCATGCTTTGCCTCAGATAGCTACCAGCAGACAAATATACAATGGATAGCCATTCAGTGAGCCTGCATTCCCACTGTTCTGCCTCCCAGAGACCAGTGAGGCCATGGTGACAGCACAGAGAGACCTCACTTCTATTGTGCTGCATTCAGCAGATATTTGCTGACGACCTCACCAGCCTGATGCCACCCATCTGAAAGGGAATGGTTAATGAGTCATCAGCCTACTCTCACCTTAGACTACAACATGTGGAAAAATGAGCAGGGCATAGCCATGCTTTGCCTCAGATAGCTACCAGCAGGCAAATATACAATGGATAGCCACTCAGTGAGCCTGCATTCCCACTGTTCTGCCTCCCAGAGACCAGTGAGGCCATGGTGACAGCACAGAGACCTCACTTCTATTGTGCTGCATTCAGCAGATATTTGCTGACTGGTTAGGGGCACATAT
>NW_022974636.1:9616-28405 GCF_012274545.1 Fukomys damarensis
ACAGGTTATGGAATGATTAGCAATACAGTCAGCACATCCTCGCCCCACCAGACAGAGTGCTCCTCTGAGCACTGGTAGGCCAAGCAGTGTGCTTTCCCTGGTCCTGGGCTGCACCAAGTAAATGGTTTAGGAATGGGTAGGCATGCAAACATCCTTGCCTCACCAAAAAGTCATACAGAGGTCTGGAGAGTAGTGGTAGGCCACACAACAAGGCTGCCCTCACTGCAGCTTGGAGACAGGGCTCCCTGAAGACCATTTGGCCACATAGTGAGCACACCCTTGTCCCTGCCTGCATCCACTGGACAAATGAGCAGGGCATAGCCACTAGGTAAAAAGGCCCTCTCCCCAGCTTTCAAAGGGCAGAATGTTGCACAGCAAAGTGCCACACAATGAGCCTGCAAAACAATTTTACCTGCCTCCTGCACAAGAACTAGGACCAGTTAGCAGCAGAGAGTCCTCACTCATATCATTCTGCATGTAGCAAAGTTTAGGATCTAAATAGCCATACAGAGAGCCAGCCCTCACTGCTGCCCCATCCAAGGATATGGTTGTTGAATGTTTAGCATTTAGTCCTCAGTGATACTGGCAGACAAAGAGTGGGCTAGAGAAGACTGGTCAGGCACACACTGAGCTCACCCTGACTTGGCCTTCATAAAGTGGACCATTTGACACTAGTTAAGCATTCAGTGAACACACACTCGACCAAACAAACATACAGAGGTTTTGAGAGTAGTGGTAAGAAATGTACTGAGCCTGCCTTTACCACAGCCAGGAGCCAGGGCAACCATCAAAACCACTGAACAGGGCAACCATCAAAACCAATGCATCATGCAGTGAGCAAGGCCTCATCACAGTGTGCAAACAAGTGGACCAGTGTGTTGTGCTTAGCATTGCCAAAAGGCCCCACTCCTACCTGCCTTCAGGCAGCAGAAACTTAAGGACTAGTGAGCCATGCCGTGCACTCACCAGCCCCTTGGTCTGCCTCCAGTGGATGATGAGGACCATTTAGCAACTCAGAGACATACACTCATACTAGCCATCATGCAGTGAACAATTTTGTACCTGTTAGTCACATAGTGAGAATCATCTCAGCTCATACTTCATCCAGTGGAACTATGAGCAGCAGATAAACATGCAGTGAGCTCACATTCATCCAGGCTGCTTCCAGCAGACTGTTTAGGTCCAACTAGCCCTGCAGCATGCTCAAGCTCAACCCAGCCTGTTGCCAGACATCAGAAAAGGAATGGTTAATGAGTCAATCAGCCTGCCCTCACCTCAGACTACAACCTATGTAGAAATGAGCAGCGAATAGCCATGCAGTTCCACTGCCTTGCCGCACATAGCTACCAGCAGACAAATATACAATGGATAGCCACGCAGTGAGCCTGCATTCCCATTTTTTTGCCTCCCACAGAGAGGTGAGGTCATGCTAAAAGCACAGAGAGACCGCTCTACTGTTGTTCTGCCTTCAGCAATTCTTTGATGACTGGTTAGGCACATAATGAGCCTGCTCTGCATTGCTTGTATCCGGCAGACCTGTTATGGAATGGATAGCATGTCCTCACCCCACTAGCCATCAAGCGGTCCTGTGAGGACTGGTCAGCCAAGCAGTGTACTTGCCTTGGTCCTGGGCTGCACCCCATGAATGGTTCAGGAATGGGTAGGCATGCAAATATCCTTGGCTCACCCCAAAAGGCATAGAGATATCTGCAGAGTAGTTGTAAGCCATGCAGCAAAGCTGCTCTCAACACATCTTGAAGACAGGGATTCCATGAAGACCGTTTGGCCACAGAGTGAGCACACCCTGTCCCTGCCTGAACCCAGTGGACAAATGAGCAGGGCATAGCCACTGAGTAGGAACACCATCTCCCCAGCCTTCAAAGAGCAGAAGGTTGAGCAACAAATCACCACACAGTGAGCCTGCATAACAATCTTACCTGCCTCCTGCAGAATGACTAGGACCAGTTAGCAACACAGAGAGCCCTCACTCATATTGTTCTGCATGCAGCAAATTTGGGGACTAGTTAGCCACACAAGGAGCCAGCCCTCACCCCTGCCTCATCCTGGGATATGGTTATAGAATGTTTAGCAATGCATTCAGACTGCCCTCAACACGGCAGACAACCAGTGGGATTGAGAATGCCAGTCACACACTCAGTGAGCTATCCCTGACCTGGCATTCATGTAGTGGACCATTTCAAACTGGTTAGGCATTCAGTGAACATGCACTCGACCAAACAATCATACAGAGGTCTAGAGAGTACTGGTACCATATGCAGTGGGCCTGCCCTTGCCACAGCCAGGAGCCAGGGCAACCATGAAAACTGATGAGCATGCAGTGAGCCTGCCCTAATCCCGGGGTCAACCAGGCAGACCGGTGTGTTCTGCTTAGCATTGCAGACAGGCCAGACTCATATCATCCTTCATGCAGCAGAACCATGAGGAGAAGTTAGCCACACAGTGAGCTCACCAGCCCCCTGGCCTGCAAGCAGTGGACGGGTGAAGACTGGTTTCAACTCAGAGATGCACACTCATCCTGGTTGGTATGAAGCACACCATTTACTACCTGTTTGCCAGATAGTGAGAACCACCTCACCTCATCCTTCATCCAATGGAACTTTGAACAGCAGATAACCATGGAGTGAGTTCACACTCATCCCAGGCTACATCCAGCATACCATTTATGCAGTGTGCTCGTACTCACCCCAGCCTACATCCAGATGTCTGAAAAGGAATGGTTATCAATCAGTCTGCCCTCACTTCAGACTGCAACTTGTGGAAAAATAAGCAGAGTATAGCCATGCAATAAGCCCACCATCACCCAAGTCAGCAAAAGCATACTATTGAACAGTGGATAGCCATGAAGTGAGCCTGCATTCCCTCTACCTGCTTCCTGCAAAATCACTAGCACTGTTTAGCAGCACAGAGAGCACTCATTGGTATCACTCTGCATGAAGCAGAAATTCAGTAATTTTTGGACTGTTTAGCCACACAGAGAGCCTGCCATTGCCCCTGGCTACATCCTGGGATTCAGTTTTGGGCCGGTTAGCAATGCAGTGAGCTCGCCCTCACTACTCCAGAAAACATGCGTGCTTGAAAATGCTGGTCAGCCCCACATTGAGCTCACCGTGTCTCAGCCTGCATATAATGGACCATTTCAGACTGGTTAGGCATGGAGTGAACCCACATTCGACCAAAATATCATATGGAGTTCTAGAGAGTAGTGGTTAGAAATGCAGTGAGCCTGCCCTTGCTGCAGCCAGGAGCCATGACAATAGTTAAAACTGGTGAGGCTGCAGTGTGCTCATGGTCGCACAAGCCTGCATCCCACCATCTGTAAATGAATGGCACATACTTACATTCCTAAATCATTCTTAACACTGACCCCATAATAACCCTAACACTCACACTCAAACACAAACTACAGCACACAGGAAGTGAAATAAGTAATCTATTTCTACCTCTAAACCTATGTCTAACCCTACCCTCAAGACAAACACTACCCATTGTATCTACACTGCAATTCTCAGGTACTTGGAAAAAAACAGTATAGCTCACCCTCCTAAAAATCAGTGCCCTAAACTTCATTATCATGGGCAAATGTTCAGTTATGTGAATTCCATCCACATCATTCTCACCAATTCTAACCCTAAACCTAACTGACAACATGTTTCCTAAGTTCCAAAATAGTGATACTTGAAAACCTACATTATGGTTAACCCTAAGGCCAAAACTAATGTTGATAATAACTTTGAAACCCACTCTCTAATAACCCAGGTACAGAAATTCCAAGGCTTTCACTCACCCTAAACCTAACCCTAACCCTACCCTTAAGCCTAAACCTAAAACAGGTGCTTATATTCCTAAACAATTACTAACACTGATCTCAAATTAAGACTAAAACTCTCCTTCAAACCCATACTACACTACACAGGAAGTGAAGTGGGGAGTCAATTCCTACCCTTAAACCTAAGGCTAGGCTTATACTGAAGCCAAACACTACCCATTAAATTTACACTGCTATGCTCATGTACTTGGAAAACTGAAGTACACCTCACCCTCAAGATAATCAGTGTCCTAAACTGCATGCTCAAATGCAAATCATCAGGTAAGGCAATTCTATCCAAAGCATTCTCACCAATTCTAACCCTAGCCTAACCTACAACGTGATTCCTAAATTCCAATGGAGTGGTACTTGAACTCCAACAGTATGACTAACCCTGAACCAAATATAATGCTGATACTAACAATGAAACTCACACTCAAATATGCAGGTACAGAATTCCAAGTCTTTCACTCACCCTAATCTGAACCTAACCCTAACACTAAATCCGGTACTTACATTCCTAAATCATTCCTAACACTGAACCACAAATTAACACTAACACTCAACCTCAAGCACAAACTACACTAAACAGGTAGGGAAATGGGAAGTCTATTCCTACCCCTAAATTTAAGTCTAACACTACACTCAAGCCAAACAATAAACATGAAAACTACACTGCAATGTTCAGGTACTTGGAAAACCACAGAACACTTTACTCTCATAAAAATCATTAAACTAATCTTCAACCTCACATGCAAATTATCAGTTGCATGAATTCCATCCATACCACTCTCACCAATCCTAACCCTAATCCTTATGGCAAACATGATTCCTAAGTCCCGATACAGTGGTGCTTCAAATCCTACTCTAAGGCTAACCCTAAGGCCAAAGCTAATGCTGATACAAAAATTGAAACACAAATCTAATACCCAGGTACAGAAATTCCAAGACGATCACTCACCCTACACCTAACCCTAACCCTAGCCCTAAACCTAAACCTAAAACATATACTTAAATTCCTAAAACATTCCTAACACTGAACCTCAAATTAACACCAACACTCACCCTCAAACACAAGCTATATTACACAGGTAGTGAAATAGAAAGTCTATTTCTACTCCTAAATCTAAGTCTAACCATACACTCAAGCCAAACACTACCCATTATAACCATACTGCAATGCTCTGGTACTTGGAAACCAACAGTACACCTCACCCACATAACAATCTGTGACCTATCCTTCATTCTCACTTGCAAATCATCAGGTACATGAAATCCATCCATGGCATGCTCACCAATCCTAACCCTAACCCTACCTGACGAAATGATGCCTAGGTTCCAAAACAGCTGTACTTGAAATCCTACACTATGGCTACCTCTAAAGCCAAAGTTAATGCTGATATTCACAATGAAACACACACCCCAATACCCATGTAGAGAAATTCCAAGGCTATCACTCCTCCTAATCCTAACTCTAACCCTACCCTAAAACAGATATTTACATTCCTAAATCAGTCCTAACACTGAACCTCAAATTAACACCAACACTGACCTTCAAACCAACACTACATTACACAGGTTGTAAAATGGGGAGTTTATTCCTACCCCTAAATCTAAAGCTAGATCTACACAGAAGCCAAAGACTACCCATTATATCTACACTGCTATGCTCAGGTACTTGGAAAATTTTCCACAGAACACCTCACTCTCAAAAAAATCAGTGCCCTAACCTTCATTCTCACATGCAAATCATCAGGTAAGGCAATTCCATCCATAGCACTCTCACCTGTCCTAACCCTATCCCCAACCTACAGCATGATTCCTAAGTGCAAACACAGTGCTACTTGAAATCGTACACTATGGCTAACCCTAAGGCCAAATCTAATGCTGATACTAACAATGAAACCCACACTCCAATACCCAGGTACAGAAATTCCAAGGCTATCACTCATCCTAATCCTAACTCTAACCCTTACCCTAACCCTAAAAGAGGTACTTACATTACTAAATCATTCCTAACACTGAACCTCAAATTGACACTAACACTCACCCTCAAACACAAAATATACTACACAGGTAGTGAAATGGGGAGTCTATTCCTACCCCTAAATCTAAGCCTAGGCCTACACTGAAGCCAAACACTACCAATTATATCTACACTGCTATGCTCAGGTACTTGGAAAAACACAGTACACCTCACCCTCAAAAAAAAAAAATCACTGCCATTACCTTCATTCTCACATGCCAATCATCAGGATAGGGAATTCCATCCGTATCACTCTCAGCAATCCTAACCCTAACCCTAACCTACAACATGATTCCTAAGTTCCAATACATCGATACTTGAAATCCTACATGATGGCTCAACCTGAGGCCCAATCTAATGCTGACACTAACAATGAAACCCACACTCAAATATGCAGGTACAGAAATTCCAATGCTATCACTCAGCCTAATCCTAACCCTAACCCTAAGCCTAAAACTTGTAATTACGTTCCTAAATCATTCCTAACACTGAAGTTCAAATTCTCACTAACACTTATATTCAAACACAAAGTACATTACACAGATAGTGAAATGTGTTGTCTAGTCCTACCCCTATATCTAAGTCTAACCCAACACTCAAGCAAAACACTACACATTTTGTCTACACTACAATGCTCAGGTACCTGGAAGTGTACAGTATAACACACCCTCATAAAAAACAATGCCCTAATCTTCATTCTCACATGCAAATTATCAGGTACATAAACACCATCCATAGCCATCTCACTAGACATGATAAACCTAACCACAATGGACAACATGATTCCTAAGGTCCTCTACAGCAATACTTGAAATCCTGCACTATGTCTAATCCTAACGCCAAAGCTAATGCTGATACTAACTTTGAAACCCACACTCTAATACCCATGTACAGAATTTCCTATCTTATCACTCACCATAAACCTAAACCTAACCCTAACCCTACCTCTAAAATAGGTATTTATATTCTTAAATAATACCTGACAATGAACTTCAAATTAACACTAACGGTCTCCTTCAAAAACAAACTATACTATACAGGTAGTAAAATGGGAGTCTCTTCCTAGCCCTAAATCTAAGGCTAGGCCTACACTGCAGCCAAACTCTACCCATTATATCTAAACTGATATGCTCAGGTACTGGGAAAATCACAGTACACCTCACCCTGAAAATGATCAGTGCCCTAAACTTCCCTCTCACATGCAAATCATCAGATAAGGGAATTCCATGCATGGCATTCTCACCAATCCTACCACTAACCCTAAACTACAATATGATTCCTAAGTTCCAGTACATCGGTACTTGAAATCCTACACAATGGCTAACCCTACTGCCAAATCTAATGCTAATACTAACAATGAAATCCACACTCCAATACCCAGGTACAGAAATTCAAAGGCTATCCCTCACCCTAATCCTAACCCTAACCCCAACCCTAAAACAGCTACCTACATTCCTAAATAATTCTGAAAGCTGAACCTCAAATTAACACTAACACTCACACTCAGACACAAACTACACTAGACAGGTAGTGAAATGGGGAGTCTATTCCTACCCCTAAATCTAAGTCTAACCCTACAATGAAACCAAACTGTACCCATTGTATCTACACTGCAATGTTTAGGTACATGGAAAACCACAGAATACCTCACCCACATAAAAATCAGAGCCCTAACCTTCATTCTCACCTGCCAATCATCAGGTAAGGATATTCCACCTGTGTTACTCTCACCAATCCTAACCATAACCCTAACCTGTAACATGATTTCTAAGTTTCAATACAGTGGTACTTGAAATCCTACACTATGGCTAACCCTAAGGCCAAAACTAATGCTGATACTAACAATGAAAGCCACACTTCAGTACAGAAATTCAATGGCTATCACTCACACTGAACCTAACCCTAAACCTAAACCTAACCCAGCCAAAAAGCTACTCCAACCAGGACCCCAACCCTAAGCCAGGTGCACGCATTCTGACAAAACTCCCAAACTCAAACCAAAAATTTACAGTAACTCTAACCTTGAAACCCACACTGCAATACACCAGAAGTGAAACTACAGCACAATTACTAACCCTAAGCCTAATCCAAGCTCTAATGCTAACTCTGGCACTACTCATCCAAACTACACTGCAATGCTCTGGTACTTGGAATCCAACACTCTAACTCATCCTCAGAAAAATCCTTGCATTAATCCTAACCCTAAACCAATCCATTATCCCCACACTCCAAAACTGAATTGCCTGAAATACTTTGTTGTTCCTAAACCTAAAACCAAATCTAATCGTGACACTAACTATGAAACCTACACTGCAACATACAGCTAGTTATATTCCAAGTCTAAGCCTTATCCCAACCTTAACCCTAACCCTAAGCCTACCATAAGCATAACCTAGATACCTTCAATCTCACACCAATGCTACCCATAATCCTGCAATTTACCCTAACATTAAACTTTCAACCCACACTCCAGTACACTGGGAGGGAAATTCTGACACTATTCCTAACACTAGGCCTAAACCTAAACCTAAAACTAACACTACCCATCAAAGCTGTACTCAATACTCAGATACTAGGCATCCCAAGTATACCTCAGGCTCATAGAAATTCCTGCACTAACCTTCATTCACAAACTGAAATTACCAGGCACATGAATTCCATCCATATCCCTTCACCAAGCCTAACACTAACCCTAACCCTAAGCACTATTTCCAACTTCCAATACAGTGTTACTTGAAATGCCACACTATTCTTAACCCTCAGCCCAAATCTAATGGTGACACTAACTATGAAACCCACACTCCAATATCCAGGTACTGAAATTCCAAGACTATCACTCACCCCAAACCCTAACCCAATTCCTAACCATACCACCAACCCTAACCCACGTGCTTAGCTTCCTAAATGATTCCAAAACCTAGTCCTAAAATTAACATGAACACTAAACTCAAATTCATACTCCATTACATAGGTAGTGGAATTCTAGCTCTATGCCTAACCCTAATCCAAATCCTAACACTAACCCTAAGCCAAACTCTAATCATCCTAGTACACTGCAATGCACAGGTACTTGGAATCCCACACTCTACCTCACCTACATAAAAATCCTTCCTAATGTGCCATCTAACAGTCAAATTATCATGTAATTTAATTCTACCCATGTCCCACACACCATCCCTCACACTAATCCTTACCCTAAGCATTACTCCCAAGTTCCCATACAGTGATACTTGAAAACCCAACCTATTCCTAACCCTAAGGCCAAATCGAATGCTGATATTAACTATGAGACCCACACCTCAATACTCAGGTACTGAAATTCTTACACTATCCCTGACCCAAAACCTATGCCTAACCCTAACCCTGCCATGAATCCTAACCCAGGCAGCTTTATTACAAAACCAATCCTAACACTAAACCCTAAATCCTAAAATTAAAACTAACACTAACCATCTAACCCATACTACAATACACAGGTTGTGAAATTCCAACTCTATTCCTAACCCTAAACCTAAACCTATACTCAAAGCAAGAACTACCCATTACATCTACATTACAACACTCAAGTACCTAGAATCCAACACTATTCCTTATCCTCAAGAACACACTTGCCCTAACATCCACATTCACACTGCAATCATTAGGTACCTAAATACCATTAGTATTCATAGTGCCAAATGTAACCCTAATTGTAAACCTAATACAAAACCTCAACACTAATGCTAACCCTAAAGTCTAACAATAAGACTAACCCTAACCCCTAACTCCTACCTCTAACCCTAAAGCTAACACATCACCCAAACACTAACTGCAACAGTATCCCTAAAGCCTTAACTCTATCCCTAATTCAGCCCAAAGGCTAACCCAACCATGACCGTAAAAATAACACAGGTCCACACATTCTGACACCACTCCCAATCCTAAACCTAAAATTTACAGTAACACTAACCTTTGAACCCACACTGCAATACACAGGAAGTGAAATTCTGGGAGGATTCCTAAACCTAAGCCTAATCTAGGCCCTAATGCTAAATCTAACAGTACTCATCAGAGCTACACTGCAATGCTCTGGTATTTGGAGTCCAACACTATTCTTCACCCTCAGAAAAATCATTGCCCTAACACTCAAATTAAAAGGCACTTCAATTCCATCCATGCCATTATCCCCACAAAACATCCTAACCATAAACCAATCCATTAATTGCACAGTCCAGTACTTAGGTGCTTGAAATACTATAATCTTCCTAAACCTAATGCCAAATCTGATCACAATAGTGACTATGAAACCCACTCTGAAACATACCCCTAGATAAATTCCAAGACTAATACTTGCCCCAAACTTAACTCTAAACCTACAACTACCCTAACCCTAACCTACATACCTAGAATTGAGCACCTCTGCTACCCATAATCCTACAGTTAATTCTAGCATTAAACATTCAAACCACACTCCAGTACACTGGGAGTGAAATACTGACACTATGCCTAACACTAGGCCAGAGTCTAAACCGAAAAGTAACACTAAAGCTAACATTACCCATTGGAGCTGCACTGCAATGCTCAGATACATGGAATCCCACAGTATACCTCAGACTCATAGAAATCCCTGCCCTAACCTTCATTTACAAACTCAAATTATCAGGCACTTGAATTCCATCCATATCCCTTTCACCAAGCCTATCCCTAAACTAACCACAAACACTATTCCCCAGTACCAATACAGAGGTACTTGAAATCCCACACTATTCATAAAGCTCAGGCCAAAGGTAATGCTGACACTAATTATGGAACCCAAACTCCAATACCCAGTAACTGAAATTCGAAGACTATCACTCACCCAAACCTAACCCTAGCTATAGCAAGAACCCTACCCCAGGTGCTTACATTCCTAAATGATTCCTAAACCTAATTCTAAAATTAACAATAACACCAAACTCAAATCCATACTCCACTACATATGTAGTGAAATTGTGACACTATGCCTAACCCTAAGCTGAATCTTCACCCTAATCTTAAGCCAAACTCTATAAATCCTAGCTAAACTGCAATGCTCAGGTTCTTGGAATCAAATACCCTACCTCAACCTCATAAAAATCCTGGCCCTAAACTACAATCTCATACTCAAATTATCATGTTAGTGAGTTCCATCCATGTCCAAGAAACCATCCCTCACCCTAAGCCTTACTCCCAAGATCCCATACAGTGGTACTTGAAATCCTACATTTTTCCTAACCATAAGGCCAAATCAAATGCTGATATTAACTATGTGACTTATAATCCAATACACAGGAACTGGAATTCCTACACTCTCACTGAGCTCAACATGAGGCCTAACCATAACCCAACCACGACTCATATCCAAATACTTACAATCTTGAACCAATCCTAATCCAAACCATAAAATTAATACTAACACTAACAATATAACCCATACTACAGTACACAGGGGGTGAAATTCTGAAACTATTCCTAACCCCAAAAAATAAGCTTAACCCTATACTCATCCAGAGAATTACCATTATGTCTGCAATGCTCAAGTACCTGCAATCCAATACTATTAATTACGCTCATGAACATACTTGCCCTATCCTTCACATTCACCCTGCAATCATCAGGTAATTGAACTCCATCCATATTCATAATGCCTAACCTAACCCTAATACTAAAGCTGAAGCAAAACCTCAATGCTAATGCTAAAAATAAAGGCTAACCCTAAAACTAACACCTCACCCAAAACCTAATCCCAACAGTATCTCTAAACACTTAAATCTATCCCTAACCCAGCCAAACAGCTACCCTAACCCTGACTCTAACTATATCCAGTTTCATGCATTCTAATACCACTCCCAATGCTAAACCTAAAATTTACAGTGACACTAACCTTCAAACCCATACTGCAACACAAGGAAGTGAAATCCCTACACGATTACTAACCCTAAGCCTGATTCAAGCCCTAATGCTAACTTTAACAGTACTTACCAGAGCTACACTGCAATGCTCTGGTACTTAGAATCCAACACTATTCCTCACCCTCAGAAAAATCCTTTCCCTAAGTGTCAGACCTACACTCCAGTTACAAGGTACTTCAACTTTTTCCATGTCCTTATCCCCAAAACTAATCCTAACCCTAAACAAATCCCTAATCCCACATTCCAATACTGAAGTGCTTGAAATACTACACTATTCCTAACCCTAATGCCAAATTTAATCATGATACAAACTATTAAAAGCATACTGCATCACACAGGTATTTAAATTCCAAGACTAAGACTTAGCCCAACCTGAACCCTAACTCTAAACCTACCTTAACACTAACCTAGGTACCTGCAATCCCACACCACTGCTACCCATACTCCTGCAATTTACACTACCATTAAGCATTCAACCCACACTCCAGTAAACTGGAGTTAAATTCTTAAGCTATACCTAACACAAGGCCGAGTCCTAAACCTAAAACTAACACTAAAGATAATACTACTCATCTGAGCTGCACTACAATGCTCACGTACTTGCAATACCATAGTATACTTCAGGCTCATAAAAATCCTTGCCCTAGCCTTCAGTCGCAAACACCAATTATCAGGCACATGAATTCCATCCATATCCCTTTCACCAAGCTGAACCATAACCCTAAACCTAAACACTATTCCCAAGTTCAAACACAGTGTAATTTGAAATTCCACACTATTCCTAAACTTCAGGCCAAATCTAAAGCTGACACTAACTATGAAACCCACACTCCAATAACCAGGACCAGAAATTCAAAGACTTTCACTCACCCCAGCCCTAACATGAACCCTAAGAGTACCATGAACTCTAACCCAGGCACTTACATTCCTAAAGGATTCCAAAACCTAATCCTAAAATTAACATGAACACTATATTCAGATCCATACTCGACTATATATGTAGTGAAATTCTGACTCTATGCCTAAACCTAAGCCAAATCCTAACCCTAAATTTAAGCCAAACTTTACGAATCCTTTCTAAACTGCAATGCTAATGTACTTAGAATCCCAAACTCTGCCTCACCCTCATACATATACTGTCCCTAAACTGAAATCTCACATGCAAATTATCATGTAATTGAGTTCCATCTATGACGCAGACCCCATACATCAACCCAATCCTTCACCAAAGTCTTAATCCCAAGTTCAAACACAGCAGTACCGGAAATCCAACACCATTCCTACCCCAGAGGCCAAAATGAATGCTGATATTAAACATGAGACCCACACTATGATACTCAGATACAGAAATCCTAATCACTCAATGACTCCAAAAACAAGCCTAACTCTAACCCTACCGCAAACCCTACACCAGGTATTTACATTCCTAAACCAATCATAAAAGGAGCCCTAAAATTAACATTAGCAATAAGCATATAACCGATACACCAGTACACAGGGAGTGAAATTCAAACAATGTTCCAAACGCTACACCTAAGACTGAGGGTACAATCAACTCAAGTACAAACTAGTATATATACACTACAGTGATCAAGAACCTGGAATCAGACACTACTCCTCAACCTTGTGAACATACTTACCCTAACTTTCACACTCAAATGCAATAATCAGGCATTTTAACTCCATTCATATTTGTACTGCAAAACCTAATACTAATTCTAAACATCCCAAAATCTCAATCTGAATGCTATACCTAAAGGCTAACACTAAACGGAACCTAAACCCTAATGAAAACCGTAAAAGCTAACCCTAAACCTAACAATAACCATAACCTAATGCAAACCCTAACACTAACCCAACCCTAACCCTAACCCTAAACCTCACAGTCACTCAAACCCTAACCCAAACCCTAATCCTAACCACAACCACTAACCCTAATTAAATATCCTAACCCTAACCCTAAAGCCTTACCCTAATACCAAAATTTAAAGATAACCCTAACTCCCTAACTTTAATTCCCTAATATTATCCCTAATCCCAACCAAAACCTAAAGTCTAACTAACCCATAAATGGTAACTCTACCTAACCCTAACCCAACCTCACAGTCACTCAAACCCTAACCCAAACCCTAATCCTAACCACAACCACTAACCCTAATTAAATATCCTAACCCTAACCCTAAAGCCTTACCCTAATACCAAAATTTAAAGATAACCCTAACTCCCCCACTTTAATTCCCTAATATTATCCCTAATCCCAACCAAAACCTAAAGTCTAACTAACCCATAAATGGTAACTCTAACCCTAATTCTGTTTTTCATTCTCAGAGTAAAAAAATCAGGGAATTAAATTCTAACTATATATTTAACCCTATCCCTAACCCCAATCCTCACCCAAACCCTAACCCTCTAAAACCAAAACCTAACTTTAACTTCCCCCTCCCCCTACCTCTACCCATAGCTCTAATGCTAACCTTTCCCTTACTCCTACCCCTAACCTTAATACAAACCCCCAAGATCACACAGATAAACAGCATCCCATGTAAAAATTAAACCCAAACTGGTACACAAACCACAATATCAAAATAGAAACCTAAACTTAAATAGAAACAGCCCTAAACTGTAAACACCAATTGTTATGCCAAAAAAGACCCAAACTTTAATCATAACCCTAAACCAAACACATATCTGAATATATCCCAGAATATCAACCTGAACCAAATAGTAACAAGAACCAAATATTAATCTGAACCAAACACAAACACAAATTCAAAATCCAACCTTAATGCAAGCCTGAATCTGAATCTACACACATACTGGAACATGAATCCTGTACCTCTCACAACCAAAACAAACACAAATACATACAGAAATCTGAATACAAACCTAGAATGGAACCCAAACACAAAATTGAACATGTTCTGGGACTTGAACTGTAACACAATCATAAATCTGAATCTGAGCATCATCCTGAACACAAAGGTCAAGCCAAGTATCATATACTTCACAAAAGAAACTTGCTGAAGATTAAAACTAGACCTATATATCTCATCATGAACTAAATTAAAATTGAAGTGGATTAAAGACCTAACTACTAAAACAGAAACACTAAACTTGCTGGAAGATAAGTTAGGTAGAACTTTCAAAGACATTGGCATAGGAAAAAACTTTATGAACAAATCCTCAGTAGCACAGGAACTAGCACAAAGAATCAACAACTGGGAACTCTTCTTATTAAAAGCTTCTGCACTGCAGGAGAAGCCAGCAGTAGCCCTAAGAGACAAGCTACAATGTGGGAAAAAATGTTACCTGCTGTTCCTCAGAAAAAGGTCTACTAAATAGAATATATAAAGAACTCAAAAAAATCAGGCCACCCCAAATAGAAAGATCCAGTTCAAAAATGGGCATCTGAAATGATCAGACATTTCCCAGACAAACAAGTAAAAGATAATAAATATATGAAAAAATGTTCAACAACACTGGTCATTCAAGAGATGTAGATGAAAACAACACTGAGAATCCACCTTACCCAGCAAAGAATGGCTAACAAGAAATTAAACAACAAAAAATACTGATGGGGTTGTAGGGAGATAGGAAACCTTCTCTATTGTTGGTGGAAGTGCAGACTGGTGCAACCCCTGTGGAAAGCAATAAGGAGATACCTTAGAAAAAACAAACAAACTAGGATTAGAGGTCCCGTTGACCCAGCTATCCTTCTGCTGGGTTTCTTTCCAAAAGAATTAAAAGAATCATACCATAGCAATTATGTGTACCCATGTCTATAGCAGCACATTTTGTAATAGCTAAAACTTGGAAACAGCCCAATTGCCCATCAACTGGAGACTGAAGAAAGATGTTGTTTTTTCTATAAAGTAGACTACTACTCATCCATAAAGAATGAGAAATTAGAGACATTAATAGCTAAATGGATGAATATTGAGGCCATAGTCTGATGTGAAATAAATAGGACACACATATGAAAATACCACATAGTTTTTCTGGTGTGAAAAACAAAATGTAAATAGGACTCAAATTTTACAATTGATATTGTGAAATAGGAAGAAAGGGGCTAAAGGAGTAGGGGAAGTGAAAAGGGTAAGGGGAAAGGAAAGAAGGGAAAAGGAAAAATACAGGAAAAGGAAAAAATGGTAACAAAGACTTTGTAAATTTGGAAGGGTGGAGTGGGTGAAGGGAGGGCAAGAATATGGGGAAAAATAAAAACCAAGATACATCATGTAAAGGTACAAGATCCCATTGATGAATGCAACTGTACTGTACAACAAAAAAGTACCAACAAACAGTGAAAAAAATTTAAAGTTCACAAAAGTAATTATCAATTATCTTTATATATCAATAATGTATCAATTATATATATCAGTTGTGTATCTATTACATATCAATTATGTAAATTAATAGATTATGTATTACCAATATTCATCATTTATTGACCAGGTTCTGTTCCTGTGACTAAGTCATTAAATGAATTGTTGAATAGATTAGAAATTGTATTGAATAACTCAATTGCACAAGAAATCATATCAACAATCAACAAATTATATCAAATTAAGATGTTTTACAGCAAAGGAAACACCTGAAACAGACTGAACAGAGTATCTCCAGAGGGAAAAAATCTTTGTCAGCTCTTCCCAGGACAGAGGATTAAAATTTAAAATGTGTTTCAAAAACTCAAAAATGTTAGACACTCCAAAATAAAGACAAAATTTAAGAAATAAGAACTCATTTATGGCCACAAAATGTAGAAAGAGTATGTTCAATATCTTTGTCCATTAGAGAAATTCAAGTCAAACCCCATTTAAACTGGAGCTCATTCCAGTAAGCATGCATAAGAACACAAAAAATAATGCAGGTGGGGTTGACGGGAATAAGGAACTGTTCTGCAAAGTTCCTTGCAATAAGAAATAGTATAAACACTCTGGAGAGTTCCCCAACAAACTAAAATCAGAGATCCATTTGACTCAGGTATAGCTATTCTCGGTATTTTCACTAAAGATGTAATTTTTACAGAGATAAATGCTTTCACTGTTTGTAACTGCACAATTCATAATATCTAAATTTTGGAAACAACTTATATATCCACCAAAAGATAAATATATTAAAATATCTGGTATATATACACAATGGAGTACTACTCACCATAAAGAGAGATAAATTGCACTTAGGAGGTTGAGGCAGTAAGATTACTGTGAGATACAGGGCAACCTGGTTATCCCAGTCAGTTCAAGGCAAGCCTAAACTATAGCATTTCAAAAAAGACAAGATAAATGTGATTCATTTGTGGGAAAATGAATGCATCCTGAGACTATAATGCTAATTGAAATGAACTATACACAAAGGGTTAAATATTGAATAGTTTCCTTTATAGGAAAAGCTAAAAATACACATAATTTAAATGCTACATCAAAGAAAAGTGAAATGAAAAAGGGATGCAGATTTTGTGGAGGTGAGAAGGGGATCTAGGTTTTAAAAGAGAAGATTAGTTCTGCCACCTGCCTCACAAGCGCAAGGTCCCAAATTTTATCAACACCACCAAAAAAAAACAAAAAACAAAAAACAGAGGGTAAGACTGGGAAGAGAAAGGAAAGTAAAACTAAGAAGTAATACATATATGTACCAATTCCACAAAATAATTATGATTATTATGAGTCATAAGTGTATACCAATTAAAGCAACAACAAAGACTTTGGCCAAGATTACAATATAGGGTTAAATTTGCCTATGAACAAATCGAGGAATCAAATAGGGAGCAGTTCAGGGGCCAAGGATCCCACAAGCATGAGGGTGCAGGCACGCATAGCATTGGGCCACATAAAGCAGTGACCACTCACCTGAGCAGCATTGGCTCAGAGACTTCATGTCCAGGTCAAGGGGAAGATAGGCAGTTGGAGTAGAGTTCAAAGTAGTGTCCAGGGCCCTGCACCACCCTTTGCTGCTCCACCATCCTTTCATGCAGCAGAATGTCCTGAAGCTTGTGATGATAGAGTTCTGAGTAGACAGCTGAAAAAATGGGATTGGTTGACGCACAGCAGCCATTTAGGACAAGAGGCAATTTCTGTTTGCATGGCGTGGGTAATGGTGAGGAGTGCTATAAACAGACCCAGCTGCTGCACGAGGTAAGGAAAAACCCACCAGAGGAATGTTTCATCTCTTATCTAAATGATGTAATTCTGTAAACAATTATCTTGTTACTGCCCAAAATTTGTTTAAGGGAATAAAGCTTAAGATATTAATCTGTTCTTAGTAAAATTTAAAACAAAACTTTATTAAAGTTTTTAGATTTGTTCAAATAATTTCTTGTGTTCTCTATGGCCTTATTAAAATTAAATGTTTAAAAATAGGGAAGGGTGGAGGTGAAGGGAGGGCAGGAGAATGGGGAAAAATAAGAGCCAAGATGTATCATGTAAAGGTACAAGATCTCAATAATGAATGTAACTGTATTTTATACCTAAAATGATTCAGTAAAGAAAGAAAACAAAAAATTAAATGTTTTTAAAAATGTCATGTTTATTTTTCCTTAAATGTCATGCAAGGCAGTTTCTATTTTGTCATCAAGGTAGTTTACAACAATATCTTATTTTTTATTTCTATAGAATTTTAATTGTCTCATTTTGTTGTTATCTCACAAATAGGCAGAAATGATAGTTCAACATGTAACACTTTGAAAGTGCAGATAGTGGACATTATTTATTATCTTTAATAGACTGAACTATTTAGCTAGAAATTATTGGCTTTTTCTCTTAAATCTTAGAACTTCCCCTCTAATTTTCCTACTGTGTTCCTGAAGAACTTTTCATGTGAATGTTAAGTGTGAGAACTACATTCTGATGTATTATAAAACTTTTTTCTAGTTGCATTGATCAAAGGTAATTGGCTTGTTAAATAAATGCTACTGAAGAAATCCTGGCCCAAGTGGTAAGAATTTCCTATGAGCTTAGCCCAAATGTTTCTGACTGTCGCGAGCCGCGACGTCAGGATCCTGCCAGCAGGTCCTAAACCTGAAAGGACGAGGA
>NW_022974637.1:0-35590 GCF_012274545.1 Fukomys damarensis
GTGGTGTCACTATTAATGATTTTATCAAGAAACAAGTCTGAAGAGAAATAGGAGGATATGCACAGAAAACAACAGGAGACATGTGCAGAGCATCCTGAGTTTGTCAGACATCCAGCTCTAGTTGCTTTTAATGTTTGTCTCCATTCCTGCTGATGGTAGCATTTTAGGGAATGGAAAGACTTTGGAGATTCGTGACCACACTTTCCCATCTCAGCAGTGTTATCTGTGGAGTTTCAAATTTTATACTTTTCCTAGGTGTTCTCTAAGTAATGAAGAGGGAATTTCCTTTCTTAAAAACATAAAACATCTGCCTACGTTGGGGTTGTTTTCTTTTAAAGCTTGAAAATACTTCTGAAAAAAGAGATCAAAGAGAAAATAAGAAAATGGAAAGATATCTCTTGCTCCTGGGTAGGAAGAAACAATATAGTGAAAATGGCCATACTACCAAAACTGCTATACAGACAGATTCAATGCAATCCCTATTGAAATTCCAACACTATATTTCCTCAAACTAGAGAAAACAATCCACAAATTCATTTGGAACCAGAACAGGCACAGAATAGCAAAAGCCATTCTAGGCAACAGAGACATGACAGGGGGTGTCACAAGCCCCAATTTAAAATTGTACTACAAAGCCATTGTGATAAAAACAGCATGGTACTAGCAAAGAAGCAGAACTGAGGACCAGTGGAACAGATGAGAAGATGCAGAAACAACTCCTGTCATTCTCATTCAGAAGGAGCCACCCATCCTCACTGGTGGAAAGACAGCCTCTTTAATACATGGCGTTGGAAAAACTGGATTTCAGTTTGTCAGTGATTAAAACTAGATCTGCATCTTTCACCATGCAGCAAACTAAAATCCAAGTGGATTAAAGATATAAATATGAAAGCAGAAACATGAAACTTGCTGGAAGATAGTTTAGGGAGAACTCTTGAAGATATCAGCATAGCAAATGATTTTATGAACAACAAATCCTAAGTAGCATGGAACTAGCACAAAGAATCAAAACTGAGATCTCATCTTTTTAAAAAGCTTTTGAGTTACAGAAGGAACTGGTAAATGAGACGCAGAGACACAGGAGTGAGTAAAAGAAAAAAACATTTACTTTTCAGCAAAGGATCAGAGTACACCAAGAGCTGTGCCAAATCACCAACCCAGAACTGGGCTACAATCTGCCGTTTATAGGAGTTCTACAGTCATGCCCTTATTTTAGGTGACAAGACATTCAGTTCCCATCACAAAACATCGTCACAAGACAGTTTCAATGTTAATCCAAATGTAGCAATTTCTTTCAGGATGTTTATTTTTAGCTATTTCAGCCCACAAGAGTAGGGTTTAGGGTTAGTAAAGCAGGGCTAGTGGCATTCCTTTCATCTTATTACTTTTATAGCCACATGGTTTACAGAAAGTTTTATGGTTCAGGGACTGTTACCTGAGCTTGAACACTTGATCTCATCCCGGGGTGCTGCTAAGCACCTCTGGCATTTGTTAATTTTAAACTGGGGCTACATGCCTTTAAGGTTTAATGGTAAAACCTCGGGTATTTTGTTAAACAAGCAAAGCAAAACAAATTACAGAAGCAAGAGAGTGATTATCCTTTGCTTTAACATGTTGTAGGTTTGAGACTATTTACAGAAGTTCTCTCATCTGCACTGCCAGAGAAATCACAAACACAGTTAAGAGATAACCCCCAATGTGGGGAAAAATTTTACCAGCTGTTCCTCAGTCAAAGGTCTAATATCTAGAATATACAAAGAACTAAAAAAAAAAAATCAGACCCCCCCAACAAAAAGACCCAATTCAAAAATGGGCATCTGAAATGAACAGACATTTCTCAGACAAGAAGTGAAAGCAGCAAATAAACTTATGAAAAAATGTTCAACATCACTGGTCATTGGAGAGATGCAGATGAAAACAACACTGAGATTCTACCTCACCCCAGAGAGAATGGCTGCTATCAAGAAATGAAACAATAAGAAATGGTGGCAGCGCTGTGGGGAGAGAGGAACCTTTCTTCGTGGTCATTGGAATGTGGACTGGTGCAACCACTGTAAAAATCAATATGGAAATACCTCAAAAAACTAGGATTGAAAGTCCCATTTGACCCAGCTATTCCTCTGCTGGGCAATCTTCCAAAAAGAATTAATAGAATCACACTACAGTGATATATACTCACTTATGTTTGTATTAGCTAAAATTTGGAAACAGCCCAATTGCTCATTAACTGGAGACTGGATAAAGAAGATATGTGTTTAAATAAATAAATTATATTTATTTGTTATTTATTGTATTTTATACTACTTAGCCACAAAGAATGAGAAACCAGAGACATTTATAGCTAAGAATGCACACTGAGGCCATACTTTTAAGTGAAATTAATAAGTCACATGTGTAAATACTGAATAGTTTCTCATGTGTGAAAAACTAAAAGTGCAAATAAGGATCAAAATGATATTGTGTAATAGGAAGAAAAGGCCTAAAAGCATAGAGGAAGTGGGAGAGGTAGGGACAAGGGAAAAGAAAAAAATATGTGAAAAAGAAAAAAATGGAAACAATGTATTTGTAAACAGGGAAGGGTGGCGGGGGGTGAAGCGATAGCTGGGGAGTGGGGAAAAATAAGAACCAAGATAAGTCGTGTAAAGGTACAGGATCCCAATGATGATGGTAACTGTACTGTAACTTAAAATACACCGATAATTAAGATAAAAAGGTAAAACATTCTAAAAATATAAGAAAAAGTTTCTTAGTTATTCAACCAGTACTCTCCAAGCACCATATCTAGTACTTTTGACTGCAATGGTAACTTCAGGAAAATAATAGCCATGTAATGAAAATAAAGAAAACGTTATTTTTTTTAAGAGAAAAATGTGTGAGATACCAACTAGGAGGTAAGCAAATGTAGTTTTTTCACACATTATCTAATCACTAATTAATTTGTGAGAAGCAGACTAGACTGTAACATATGAGATTGATTGCAAATTGGTCTTTTATTGACAAAGTTTTTGGTAAATACAACTTTAGTATGAGAAGCCCAGCATAAATGAAAACTCCAGAAAAGAAACCAGAAAGTAAGTTCAGATCCTCAGAAAATATCTTAAACTTTAGTTGGCAGTTTCCTCACGGCCATCCTGACATCTTTATTCCTCAGAGAACAGATCATACGGCTGAGCATTGGGTGAGAATAGTGTAGAAAACCGGCAGAAGTTTATCAGTGCTGGAAAAGTGTTTGGCTTCGGCTCTGAAACAGGCCGTGACTCCAGATCCGGAGAACAAAGCCACCACTCTGAGGGGGGAAGAGCAGGGGGCGAAGGCTCTGACTCTTCCTGTGCCTGAGGACAACTTCAGGATGGAGGAGGAGATTTTACTGTGGGAACTGAGTATGAGCAGAAAAGGGACCGAGATGAAATCCACGGCGACTGGAAAAAGCAGCATCGCATTTATGAAGTCTCTCCACGGGCCAGCTTGAGTAAAGGTGGGATGTCGCAGAAGAAGCGATTGATTTGCTCGGATCCTCAAAGTGGCGGGGAGAAAATCAGAAACGTCTGTCCTACGTGGACTGGCATTCCCGCTATGAGCGGGCCCTGCGGAGGGTGGCCGTGGCCACGCAGCGGTCACAGGGCCACCACAGCCGGGAGGAGGAGCTCAGCTTCTCCCAGCACAAGGAATGGATACATCTGCGTAGCACAGGCAAACAAAGAACTATTTCCCTTCAGAGTCCACGGTGGGTTAGCATTCTGGGCAGGTGTCACACACATAGCAGATTTCTAAGAAAGAAAAATGTGTGAGACAAAAAGACACAGGAGCGTGGGGGGCTGGGTCCACCTCGGTTATGAGAATGATGATCCCAGTTCCTACAAGGATGATCACATGGATAATAAAAAGTACCACAAAAAGGAGCTTTTGTAGACTGGAAATAGTAGACTCCCCCCCAAGAAACAAATACCACTGAAGTGGCATTAACTTCTTGTGGCATTTTTAATTTTTTCCATCTGTGGAAATAGAAAGACATGTCACTTATATTCTTAGATCTATTAGTGAATTCTACTAGACTAATGGACTCTTGGACAATTAGAATATTGGTTTTCTAATCTACATTTAAATTTCAGGTTTTTATAGCAGAGATTTAAAAAGGCACGACTGAGGCATAGAGGAATGCCTTCAGATTCTACAATATAACATTCACATCTATTGCAAGGTTTGAGTGAAACTTACATGACTTAGAATTATATCATTTCCTTTAAAATATAAAGATAAATAAATATAAATATAAATCCACATGTTAAGAAGTTTTAGATTTTTATGCCTTCATATAGTCATTATTTAAATTCATACTCTTTCATTTCCTTTTTTTAACTAGACAATTCGTGTGAGAAACAATTCTTAAATGACTATGAAATGCAAACCTTTCTGAGAATGATTATTGTAATTATCTGTTCCAGTCTTAGTAAAAGAGTACCTTCTTCAAAATTATATAGACAAAAACTACATATGTAGCTTCTTTAAAGTAACATATATTAATGTTTTAAATAAACTCTAGAAGCTAATAAAAAGAAATATAAAAAATTATCATTAATGAGGATTTACCGCAAATAAAAGTTGTAGTTATTTACTTGGAAGATTGTTAACAATAAATGTGATGTATATGGGCCAGGGATTTAGCTCAGTGGTTCTGCTGCCTGCCTTGCAAGTACAAGGACCCAAGTTTGATCCCCAGGACCCAAAACAAAACAAAAAACATAAGTACGTGTGTAGATTTATGTGTCCTTCAGAATTCATCGGTTTTATTTTAGTTTAATCCCACCATGTGAAAGTGAGAAACACAAATTTACAAAGTGTGAGTATAAATTTTGAGCTTAATATTTACACTTTGGTTATTTGTCAAATATTAGTGGTCATGTTAACATTTACAGAGAATATCAAGACAGAGATCACAGCAATACAAAGTAATTCTCTTGGATTTGGATAAAGTTCCTTTTTCCCATCAACCAGAACCACTGGAGCGCGTGAGTTCAGCACAAGCCACATGGTTTTAAAACATGAACTTCTCTTTAACACTGTCTCACTTTTTTTCTGCTTTAATTGCTTTCGCGTGAGCTGTCCTAATATTTAACCCAGTGCTTCTGTGATTCCTTTATTCTGATTTGGTCTTGCCCAGATTTACCCAAGCCTGGTCTCCAGACGCCCCCCTGAGGAGTTGGGGTCCTTTATTCCTTAACCCACCAGGTCTGGGCAGGAGGTGGGAGCACTCCTGACAGCTCAGGTCCACTTCCCTCTCCGGCATTCACCGGGGGACACTCACTCCGCAGGGAACCTGTGAAGTCCTTTCTTAATGTTTCTGCCTGCTCTCTCCTACCCGGAACTTGGAACATTGCAATGGAAGAACTTGGTAGTTATTTCACACGCATGTTCCAGGCACTGACATTTACTTTTTGAACTTAACAGCATTCTAGCTAAAGCACTAATGATTTTTTATCAGGAGCAGCATGCCCGCCATTGCTGTCCAGTGTGTGTTAAATATAGACACTCCTGCTGTGGAACGCACGAAAGGCGCCAACATTTCTACCCAGCCTGCTCTATAGATAGCCAGGCTCCCACCTTCTTCTGCTGAAAACAGTTTCTTCAGGATCACTGAACTGCTGAGTGATTTCCTCACTCACTCAAGAGTCGCGTTCCAATTTTGAGCCAGAGTTTGTCTGATCCAGACCCCCCTCCATCTTTCTCCCTGTTTTCTCTCTCTTTAAGACCAATTTTCTAACAACATTTAGGATTTTCCAAAAACCATGATGCCTTTTAAAAATTAACTTTATTGGCTTTTTTTAAGTATACATTATAACCAAATCGCCTTTTGAGCTTGAGTTATTATTGTGATAACTTATATTGTTGGAATGTGTGCAATGTTGATATATATGTAAATGTGGAATTCATATTTCCTTTGATACTACGCGTATTTTTCTGCTATTTATTTGTGCTAGCATGCTGGGTCAAACAAATATCTCCCATTTGCAAAGCTAGCATTCAGGCATTTGAATCTGCTGAAGCCCTCGGCACTGAATGCCCCACATCTGTATAAATCATTGCGTCAAATTATACCTCAATGCAAAGCAATTAGTCCAGAGCAATCACTGTCATTTCTCAAATCAAGTCCTCACCACAAAAAGCTATACATGTTTTAAAAAAATCAGTGAGAGTTATTTTCAGAGGGTCATCCTGTTTTATAGGAACAACATACAGTAATATTATCATCTAACTCCCTTTCAAAAACCTTAAAAATTTTTATGTTCCTCTATCAACCCTCCATGCACATATCTACATCATGTCAAAGTCAGAATTTTGGAGCTAAGCTTAATTCCCTAATTTTATTAAACTTTGCCTTGGTGACAAAACAGAAGATAAGGAAAAGGCCTGAAATGTATACTATTGTCAGGTGTGTTTTTATATGTACACGATATTAAAGGCATATTATTGTATTTATTTAATCATTAAGATAAACTGAATTAATAAATGTAAAAAATGTAAAATAACTCTCTTATAATTTAAATCAATAACTTCAGCTGCCAGGATAAATTTTCTCTTACTTCTCACAGTTACACATAAGTCTTGTACTTCACCGGATTTCTTTTTGAAAGTTTTCTTCGCATTGCGCCTGTCGTGGTGCGTGACCGCACTCATCTCACGGGTCTTGCTCTGCGCTTCTTCGTAACACAGCTTTCCCGATTCCTTCACCTCCCGTCCCACCCACCTCTGTTCATGTCCTGGTCTCCTTCCCTTTTGGGACAGATCTGTCAATGTGCTGCCTCTTATCCTTTGTTTTTTTCCTTTTTGGCATTTACTTTATTGGTATATTTTAGACGTACATAATGCTCGCATTCATCGTAGGGAATTTGTACCTATAAATGATTTATTTTGCTTCTTATTTTTCCCCATTCCCATCCCTCCCCTTTAACTCTTCTTCCCCACCTTTTTACAAAAGATTTGTTTCCATTTTTTCTTTTATTCTTTTGTTCCTTTTCCCTTCTTTCCTTTCCCTCTCCCCTTCCTTTGTTCCTCTTCTCATTTGAATATTTTCTGCCCAAAATTTATGTATATTTTGGGTTTCTTACCTACGACCAATCATGCTAAGTTTATTTTTTATATAAAATGGAATACTACATAAAGAACGAGAAACTAGAGACATTTATAGCACCTTGAGGGGATACTCTTAAATGAAATAAACAGGACACAAATGTGTAAATACTGCAGAGTTTCTCTGGTGTGAGAAACTGAAATATAAATAAGGATCAAAATGTATAATAGATAATGTGAAAAAGGAAGAAAAGGTCCAGTCAGGCTATAGTTAATCTTGTGTGTCTGATTTATTCTTTTCACCAGAGTTTACAACAGATTGCTTAATTCAATTATTTCATAAAATTACTCCATTAATCTTACTGATTTATTTTGTTCATTTATTTATTTATTTGTTTGTTTTTGTACTGGGGATCAAACTCAGACCTTGCGCTACAAGGCAGCATGGTACAACTTACTGATTCTATTTTTAACTTGCTGTTCTTTTTTCATTTTCTTTTCTTTTGTTTTGTTTTTCTTATCATTCTCTCCTGTTCTTATTTGTCAGTGTGGCAGACAGAATTGTAACATGTTCCGAAGGTTTATAATTCCTGATATATGTACATCTTCTCCCCCTTATCCCATTGAATTCTGTGTAGGTGCGGATATGATGAGATCCTACAGATATAACTAGTTTCCTACTCGATTCGCTCAATTAGAGATTTTTCCATGTGGTTCTGATTGAATCATGGGGTCCCATAAGTTTTTTCATCCAGCAGTCAGAGAGAAAATCAGAGGCTGAGTTGGGTCAAAGTTGGGGGAACATAGGAAGGGACCAGGCTTGTCTTCTGGAAGCAGGTTGTAGTGCCACGTCTACTGTGGTGTTACAGGCATCAGTCAGGATCTGGTTTGGATCTTAAATTTCCCCCTTAGCACAGTGCTATAAGGCTTCACCTCAAGTTCAGAACCATGAGAGGAAGTGGACTCAGGTCACCAGGGAGGTCTTTTGAGGGCTGGACAGGTGCTCTCAATGGGCCTTGTTTGAGCCTCTTTTCCTTCTCTTTCCTATGTGTGTGTGTGTGTGTGTGTGTGTGTGTGTGTGTGTGTGCTGGAGCCATGACAAAAATGACTCTGCTCTGCCACCTGCTGCATTGCCTTGATACATATGCAAAAGCCACAGGACCAACACACCCGTGATCCCCCTGCCTCAGCCTCCTGAATTAAATACCTTTTGCAAATCAGCCTGCTTTTGTTTTGTTTTGTTTTTCCTAGAATGCAGAGTCTGTCCATGGTCAGACAGAGGCAGCCAGACCATAAGTTTCCATGGCCTCCTTCCGGTGCTGAGCTACACACTAAGCTTTTCCAGCACAGTCTTGTTTGGGGATGTTTAGGGCCCAAACTATAGGATGGACTGCGGTGTCGAATGGGACAATAAACATGAGTAGGGGAGAAGCTCTCTCCCTGGACTCTCATTTTATTTCCTTGTAATACATACTCATCAGTGAGACTACTGGATCATATGGTAGCTCTATTTTCATTTTTTTGAGGCAAATCCATACTGTTTTCCACAATGTCTGTACCCACTCACATTCCCATAAACATGTACAAAATCATTTCTTCTTAATACACTTGCCAACACCTTTGATGTCTGAAATAGCACACAAACTTTTTTTCCGAATGAAATGAAAATGTTTGATTTTATGAAAGAAAAGTTCAGATACACAAAGAATCAGCAACCTCTCAATGATAAATGTCCCCCCAAATATCCACCTAAACACTGCATTAAAGGAAAAGATTGACAAAGTCTTTTTTTTTTTTTCCAATGTTTTGGGTTTTTGGTTTGTTCTTGGTTTTTGGTGTTCTTTGTGTATTCGTTTGTTTTCGAGACAGGGTCTCACTATGTAGTTCAGGCTGGCCTTGCATTCAGTGGGTAGCCCAGGCTGGTCTCCAACAAGGTTATCCTCCTGTCTCAGCCTCTATAGTGTGGGATTACATGTGTGAGCCACCACACCTGACAACAGAGCTTAAGCAATAAGAATAATACATAGTTTAAAGAACTACTAGACAATGTTAAAAATATTTCTAAACTATTAAAATAGTTTATCATTAGTCTGTTTCAAGCCCATCAGTGTGTGGTTTAAATATGATATGTGGGCCAGGGATTTAGCTCAGTGTTGCTGCTGCCTGACTCACAAGCACAAGGTCCTAGTTTGATCCCTGGTACAAAAAAAAAAAGTGGCCTCTTTCTGTGTAGTTTGTCACCCTCTGGGAGGCTCATGTGGAGTTTTGGACACAATCAAAGGAGGTTTCCATCATTAGAGAAGATAAGTTCTAATTCCCAGTTACTCTTCATGGTTGTTACTGCCCCATTGGCCAAAGCTAATATTTTATCTGAGAGTAAGTGCTGAAAGGAAAAACAAAAGCCAGGAGTACAAAAAGGAATGGTTTAGTTTATTGGGGCCATTATTATGCATATATAATATAATTTTTATTGACCATGTAATAAAATAAGTGTCTTGCATTTACATAACAGTTATTAAAATATTTCTCAGTATAAGCATTCATCTTTTCAATATTTTGTTTAGAAAAATAGAACTGCAATACACTTACCTGTATTGTGAACTAATCATATGTATTATTTATTGCTACAAAAGTATCCTGCTTTCATAGTTTTATTTGTAGAAATTAATTAATAATGTCTTCAAAATCTGATGTGTGATATCTCTTCAATAGTGAATGTTAATATAAATATAATCTGAAATGGGAGTAGAATTAGAACATACTATGAATCACATCTTCTCGTTTAGTCACAAACCTCTACCAGCGGACAGCAAAGACAAAACTAACTTTGAGTGTAACACTGTTAATTAATTAACACAATTCTCATAAGTCGGAGGACAGAGTCCTCTAAGCTTAAATTACATCATTAGCTTATTTACACGAGTACAAGATCAAATTAGTTTGTAATTATTTGTGTATACAAAAAGAACATAAAACAATACTGTCACATTCATTGTCTCAGGATTTTAACAGTTTGGGAAGGAATTTTCGCAGTGCCCCGGTGACATCTTTGTTCCAAAGGCTGTATATCAGGGGGTTGAACATCGGGGTCAAAATAGTGTAGAAAAGAGCAAGCAGCTTGTTGACGCTTTCGTACTGACTGGATGTGGAGTGTAAATAAGTGATACTGGCAGATCCATAGAATAAAATCACAACTATGAGGTGGGAGGAGCAAGTGGAGAAGGCTTTGGCCCTTCCCGTGTTTGAGGGCAACCTCCGGATGGTTGAGATTATTCTGCTGTAGGACGCGAGGATCAACATGAAGGGCACGATGACAATCAAGACAGCCAGCGTGTAGACCATTAACTCATTGATGAAGATGTTCCCGCAGGCCAACTTGAGCAGGGGGGGATGTCACAGAAGAAGTGGTCAATGATGTTAGACCCACAGAAGGGCAGAGTGAAAATCTGCACTGTCTGCCCCATCTGGCCTGGAAAACTGAAGATCCAGCAGCCGTCCACCAGCTAGATACAAACCTTGTGGTCCATGATCAGCGGGTACTGCAGAGGGCTGCAGATGGCCACGTAGCAGTCATAGGCCATCACCATCAGAAGGAAACACTCCACGGCTCCCAGTACAAGGAAAAAGCCCATCTGTGCGGCACATGCGGAAAAGGAAATAGTTCCTTTCTGGGTCCAAAGATCCACAAGCATTCTAGGAAGAGTGACAGACACATAGCAGAGTTCTAGAAAAGAAAAATTACTGATAAAAAAGTACATGGGGGTATGAAGTGCAAGCTCTAGTCGTGTTATTAGGATGATAATGCCATTCCCCAGCAGGATAATCAAGTAGATGACTAAGAATGTTCCAAAGAGCAACCAGTGCAATGTGGGACTTTCTGAAAGGCCCAAGAGAACAAATTCTGTGATGGCAGTGAGATTGGTTTCAGTGATTTTCAATTTGTTTTCGTTCTGTACATTTGTATTTCTTGACTGCATTATTTTCCTCCTTGAAAACTGGATTAGGACTCGAATTTCAATCTTCACAATTTTTGTGACTTTGTTACTGAACCCGATACTCTGTGATTCTGGGAGATTTGATGTGAGACAATCACTATTAAAATTATCTGAATAAAAATAAAATCACTTTGATGAATAAAGTAGTTTGAAAATGAGTTCATATTAGATTTACATTCTATTCATATCCATAAATTCAATCATGCATCATACTCAGACTTGTAATACTAGAAAAGATCTAAGCTTTGTCCTCCAGAGAAATCATGAATGACAGATTCCTCTCTCCCCTTTTCTTAAAATCTAGAATCTAGAACAATTTCCCTTCTTAGCCTCTTTCGCTTTCTAAATGTTATTTACCCTTTAGGTTTCAAATGTTGTATTTTTTTTTGAGAGGGGGCTTTTTATTTTCAATTATGTATAGAATTTCAATCTCTGACATCATGGTATTAAATAAAGACTTAGTTTTTCTGTCGCTTGTGTCTGGTGGAGTGAGGTTTGGCATCCTGTCCCGTGTTATGGGATTGTCTTGACAATCACTGGTCCAGGCAGCCTTCTCTTATCACCATGTCCTCTCCACAGGGATAAATGTGTCTGATTATTATTAATCTATGAGTATAACTAAAAATTAGCCCTCACAGCTGCTATGAGAATATATGCATCTCTTTTCTGTTTTGGCATTATATTACATGACTTATTTAAAATGAATATAGATAGGTCTCTGTCTTATTATGTTACTCCCCATGTGGTTTTGAATTAGAAGGAGAACTATTCAGTCAGAATTGGTTATTCTCTGAAGCACAGTAAAAATGGACAAACAAAATCTGGAATTTCTAGTATCAAAGACTGTATTACACCTGAGCAATTTAGCAAGAACCTGTCTCAAGATAAAATCAGCAATATAAAGTGTCCAGTACGTAGTTCAGGGGTAGAGAGCTTGTCTTGCATACACAAGTCTCTAGGTTTAAAGAAAAAATTACAACAAATGATTGCATTAATTTTATTTACTGGATAAAAATAAGTCTCGTAGCTAAAAACTGCAACCATGTAGCACTTTACTCTTTTCTTTTTTTGGCACTGGGGATTGAATGTGGGATCTTGTGCTTGCGAGGCAGGCGGTGGAACCATCAAGCTAAATCCACAGCCCTTTACTCTTTCAACCTTCCTAATTTTTCAATATTTTTCTTTTCAAAGTCTAAAATAAACATTGACGTGGAAAAATCAAAATAATAAGAAAGTATTCAGTAAAGACAGTGAGATATTAGGTGAGACTTTTGACATGTTTATGGTTTTATTTGCTTTGGGTCACACAAAGAATAACAACAGCAGCCAATTAAGTTAAACTAAGTGCTGTCTATAAGTTATGGGAGGTGATAATTTGAAAATAAAATAATTGCTTCATATTTTTCCCATCAGAAGACACTACCTATTACTTCTTACAGGAATGATCTCACTTATGCCAACATTTCCTATTTTTTAAAAATTTAAATTGAATTTATGGGTACTTTCTAGGTAGTACAGTTACAACATTTCCTATACTAACAACATGAAAATATAATGAATTAAAATGTAACATTTTCACTCATCATTTTATTTTCAAAATAGAAATGTTTAATCTTATCAACAATATACAAATTAGAAATTTATATATTTCAGATACTTGGAATGTTAACTTTTTAACTCAGAATTTAATAAAACTGTACAGATAATCATATATCAAATATGTTTAAGACCAATGTTTATTTATCATAGCATATGCTTGACATATTTTGAATTATTGTTCTCGAAATAATAACCCTGAGAGATAGAATACCAGCATACAGTACAGGAGCTTACCTTTTTACTTTTGCTAAAGTTGCATCTTCCTCCTTGAAGTTTTGTATTTTTAAATATTTAAGTAGATTGACATCGATAGCAACTTTAAATGAGCACTCTACTTACTCTTGAAACCACCAGTGCTCTTTATAAAGGAAATATAATTTCTTTCCAGCAGGGATGCCTTCTCCCTTGTCACTTCTGAATTGCAGGCTAACTCCCTGAGTTTGCAACTAACTTTTGTGTTTTACCCATTTTTCCAAAACAAAGGACAACTTCCCACAGTCGCTCCATAGAGTATAACGTCATGCTATTTCCGTTTTCTGAATACTATACTATACCAGTACATGAATCTCCTTGAAAAATAACACATTCTTATTTATCTGAATTATTCTTCCTCTCTTTAGTTTCTTACTTGTCTCATTTTTCTATAATTCTCTTAAATTTAACTTTTCAACCACTCATGTTTCTTGTTTCATTGTACCATCCCTTGGAACATGCTCTGCCCATTGTCTTACATTTCTTTTAATCCTCACATTTTTCACAAGTGCCTTGAAACAGTAGATGTTTGTGTTTCTGGGGCGAGTGTGATGAAAACCAATTATTTTTATTTCAAAACCTTAGAGTTCTAACTCTCTTTGAGGCTCTGCTCTTTTTTAATGACTTTGATATAATGCCTTTGAGGGTATAATTTCTAGTAAATCCAACTGAAGTTCACTGAATATTTTGATCTCTACTGACATAAGAATGAAAACTGAGTTCGGAAAAGAATAATGTACCATAAATATTTTTTACAGGTAAAGGCTTTGGTAAGAATATGTAAAATGTAAGTAAGCAATTCATGCTTTCGGTTTTTTTTTAAACTTATTTATTTTGGCACTCAAACGGACAACTTTGTAAGTCCTTGTGTTAAACTGTTCAGAAGTCACAGAATTTGTTTGTCCACATGGATTAGTCACAGAATCTGTGTCCCATGCTGAAGTCATCTTTTGGTGACATCCTATGAAAAATAATGCATTATTCTCACAGGCAACATTAAACATTTGTAATGCATGCTTTCCTCTGGCCAATTCAACTTCCATTTGACCCTTAACACATGATTTAACTTGTATTTCACAGTTGAAACCTTTCTCCCTGGTATGCAGTCCCCGAGTCCTGCCAATGTGTTCTGGTATCTGATAAATGCTCACTTCTGGGTACGAAGCCATGCACGTGGGATTTTCTTGGTTTCTTCATCAAATTATACCTATATGCTAAATCTCTACAAAACTCTAAAGGTTTATGCTATTTGCTTTTGTTGTTAGTGGTCAAATGTAGTGATCATCATATTAATTAAAAATATAGTTTGCTGTGATGCAGTTTGGAAGCAGAGAAACCAGTGAGGATGAGACTGTAGTCATCAGCATAGGGGAAGCTGGATTAAATAGTGTAAATATGTAAGAGGAGCCAAAGGAGATACACAGAGCCTATTCCCAGACATTCTCCTGTTTGATTCTCAACTCTGCCACATATAAAATCAGTTGCTGATATAGTAATCAGTTTATATCGCTTTTTAACCATCTTCATCAAATCTTGTAGATCCTATTCTCTAAATATTAACCAACAGAGCAAACGGCCTTGTAATTCTTCTAAAACAAAAACATTTTCTAAAAATTATTCACTATTTTCCTCACTCTCTCATGTTCATAAATCTATCCCTGTTTACTTCTGAGAAAAAAACAAAACAAACCCAAAATATACATACACACACCACATTAGTTGACATGTATGAGAATTACATACATATACATATAAACTGTAGGGTGGATTAGAATAAACATCTTTATGAATTAGGGAGCCTTAGGGGCTGATGCTATAGTCACTCAGCTTAAAAGGGAAAAGGGAAAGGAGAGAGAGAGAGACTAGGATTAGAAGGAGAGGAGTGAAAAAAGGAGGCTAACCAAGAGAAGCCCAGCTGCAGCTGGTAAAGCAGAGCGTTGCTGGAGGTTCCAGCTGCCCAACTAGACAACGTGTGTGCGTCTGACTCAAAGGCTAGCAAAGCGTTTATGGCAGCTGCATTTGTTGACTGAGTATTAATGCAGAGGCCCTAGTCCTTCCTGAGGCCTCTGAAGTGGTCTTCAGTGTGCACTGCGTGTTGACCCGTTGTACAATGAGGAGGAATCGCACCAAGAGAGAAGGGCTCCCCACAAAGGGACTCGTTCACGTGAGGGGAAAACCTGCTGGGTCCACTTCCTCAGGCCCTTCTGTTGTCTTCTGCGTACTTTGTGGCCTGATGCTTCCCATCTATGAACACACGCGATCAACTCTCTTGGGGAGTTTGTCCAGGTCGACTGCAAGGAGGCCGCAAGCTCTGAGAGTTGCTGTTGTGACCTTGTGCTGGAGGAGAACGGACTTGCATCGGGCACACACTGCCCTGATAACGTCAGCACTGAAAAGCCGTAGTTTATCATCAAGGTGGCCTGCAATAGTCACTAAAGGAGCTACTGGCACCAGTGCCTCTCAGTGATCAACCTTTTCCTTTGAAAATGAAAAGATTTAGGCTTCTCAGCTCAGCATGATCATTTACCCTTCAGAACTTTCTCCAAGGAGGATTTATGTGGTTTGTTCTCTTCTATTTAATACTTGATCAGAAAATCTGTGAAGTATTACATGATGACTAAATAATATACCATTTCTAAGAAATAAATTGATTACTGTTTAATAAGATCAACATTTTAGTACCATGATTTAATTATTATCGTGCACATAACCCGCCCAGAGCGAAGAAGCTGGCATTGGAACTTTGAATTCACCTCATGACTGAATTTGGGTGGGAGAAAATATTTTCTTTTAAGATTTTTACTACAATAAAATAAGGGGGTTATAGTAAATAACTTCTTATTTTTTATATATTATGAAGAAATCACTGTATGTTTCCTCTTTTGAAAAGGTTAAGATCTTAGGATAATTTTCAGTTAAGTTACTGAAGTGACCTATTTAGCTATTGTTCTTTGCTTTTTAACACACATTTCTTAAATCAGTAAAAACATGTTTCAAATGCTGAAGAAATATAAAACACTTCAAGGAAGATTGCACTAATATAATTATTACCAGCACACAAGCACAGCAAGGGATGTTAAGGGAAACTTCTTGGGACAAATGGAAAATGCTATTAGAAAGAAATTTGCATTTAAACTAAGTAATAAAAAGCACTTGAAGGAGTGAAGAGATGGAGGACAGAAATCTTCTCAAAGTAAAGACTACATAAAGCATAGTAATAACAATGCATTGGGATGTTTAAATTATTTGTAGAATAAAATGTGTGACATTGTAAAAGAATTATGCATATGGCAGGACACAAGAAGGAAACGGATGTATGATTTGATCATTCATGATAGTAAGTCAGATTTAACTATTATTTGAAGGTGGGCTATGATGCTGTTGATGTATAACATGATCCTACAGCAAAGCAAAACATGTTCTGTTCTGTGTTCTTTAGGCAGCCATGACACATGTTGGGAAACAGACCCTTGCAGGGGAATCTTGGCTTCACTGACGGTGCACTGTTGAGCTCCACATTCTGCTCCTGAAGAGACAGATTCGTAAGTCATCAGAGTTGCTGTGAGTGGATAGGGGCTTCCCTGTGACTTCTGGGTGAGGTCTGCGGGCCCAGCCTCCAGACCAGTCTTGTTCCCTGCCTCTTCCTCACCCTCCCCTGCGTTTGGGGAGCAGCACACTTCCCCTCACTACTACCCACCTTCATCGTTCGCGTCTCTCTTATTTCAAATACAATAACTTTCTGTGTGGTAACTGAGTCATGTTATTGTTCGCTTTAAATCGTTCACTGTTCAACTGGCTCCTTGTGATCACAGTGTGCACCGTTCTCCGAGATGGGGACTGAGAGGCGCTAAAGATTCCTTTCTTCTTCCGTTGAATTTGAATTTGTCTTTAAAACGGCGTTATACTTCCCACTTGTGTAACAGCTTGCAGATTTGTGTGGTTTATGGAGGTGAAATAAGAGAGGACGTCACCACCTTCTTAGAAGAAGTCTCTCCTTGGAAACCCACTTCTCCCCACTCAGCTCGCGGGTCCAGTGGTGTCAAAGCCGTCTACCGCTGCATGATTTTTATGAATAGACCCTTCCTCTCTATATATATTTCTCCAAGGACAACTCTACAGCAAAAATAATAATGCCCTATTTATAGATAATAAATCATGTGAGTAATACTTCTTCCAGAAGGATATAAATGACCAACAGTTACATGAAAAATATTCAACATTCGTAATCCTCAGGGAAATGACAGTCACATCACCTAATAGCGGGGAATATAATTTTTTATAAGTGACAGAAATAGAGTGTTGATTAGGATGTAGGGAAAAAAAGACTCCTTGTGCATTGCCATTAAGAATGTAAATACAAATGCCAGGGATTTAGGTCAGTGGTTCCGCTTCCTGCCTTGAAAGCACAAGGTCCTGAGCTCAATCCCTGGTACCCACCCACCTCCAAAATAATATAAATTGGTACAGCCGAAAAGGAAAAAAGAATGCAAATTTCTCACACACAAAAAATAAAAATCGCAATAGTAAATTTCAGATGACTGTGGGCTGGATGTAGCTTGCACTCAGGAGTTCCTCGGGAATATTTATCTCAAATAAGAGGCGTTGTGAGGAGACAGAGGTACTAGAAAATCATGGGACTGTAACTTGTGAGAGCTATCAAAATGTCCAGCTAGCTCTAGAGAAGCCTAATGTCTTGTTATCTAGAAAGATAACTAAATTAACTGAAACTTCACAGTGATACTGAAAAATCTGGCTCAGTGAGGGAGGGGAACTGCCCTGCAATGCAACTGTGAAGAGAAAAACTCAACATTCCCTCCAGAGCCCTGACTCTGCTCCTGGACAGAGATACAGCCTGAGCAGAATGGAGACCTCAGCACACCACAGCCATGTGAAGAGAAACAGCAGCATAAAGTCCCATCTTGTCTCTCCAGATTTAGACAAGGTCTGACTGGGAAGCCATTTTAGGAGCCAGAGGGTGGAGCAAACAGGAAATGGAGTAGAGCAGAGGTAAAGTAGGAAGCCATCTTGAGTGTCTCTGTCTGTTTAGGCCTGAAAAATATCCTCTTGCATGTTTGCTTTGGCAGCACATTACTAAAAGTATACTCTTGGTTAGACATGAAGGAGAAATCTTTGAGAAGACATTCAGGTTATGAGGAATGGGCTCTATTTATATTATTCTACTACAATCCTTTGTATATAAAGAACTTTGAATGAACACTTTATGTGGATTAAATATCTGATAGTCTTTAAATTACATATTAAACTGTATATTTTTGCTTGTGTTGATGCATTTTTACACATACACAGTTTTATTGCATGAAATTGTTGCAGTCTCCATTGTTAAAATCGAAAAGCAAAAGAAAATTTGAGATCAAAGATATATCGAAGCCTAGAATTACAAAATATCTATTTATCAGTATTTATAAGACATATTAAAACTGTATAATAGGATTTATAAATTTCAGTTACTTGTTTACACTTTTTCATTGTGCTAATAAAATATTTTAGAACAAATAGCTTTATAATTATTGACCTGGATGATGGAAAAAATTTTGAAACTCTGCATTCAAAAATAATGGAGGACAGACATTTAAAAATGAGTAGAAAGTCTTGGCTACATTTTAAAATGCTTGTAAAGCTTTAATTGTCAGTTTATAAATGAATAGATCCCTTTTCAGACAGAAACTATTTTATGAATATTATTTATTTAACAATTGCAATATTATTCTCTAATAAGCATTGTGCTGCTAAAGCAAATGCATGTAATTAATTACAAATTAAGAATGTTTGAAAATATATACTTTCCATAGTCCTTTATTGCTAAGACATTTTGTAGGTTTTTACCTAACAGAATGAACAGTATTCTGATTCATTGAATATCTCTAGTTAATTGATTTCTCTTGAGACTCAATGAGAAATGACATAGGAAACAGTCTTATTAGGAACCCTGTGTTTTTCCCAATGCAAAAAGGAATACACAATTTTCAAAGGAATTCATTACACTGAACTACAAAAAATTCCAGAGGGGGGCAAATTTCTTCACCATAGGTTCATCAATTCCTTTCCCTCAGGATAATCATTATTTATTCTTCTTAATGCCTTCAGTAATAATTGTTCTCTATATTATCTGAGTTCAACTTATGAAAACATGCCATCTATTATTGTTAACAAGACCCACTGGGTATTAAATTTGGTAAATGTCTCTCAAAAGTAGCAATATTGACACTGGAAATGTGCAGTTAAAAAAGGTGAAATGATCATGCTTTCAAAAATAGTGGACAGCCATCTTTAATGTTCTTGTGCAATTGAATGGTCAAGGATTTATCACTGAGTCACTTGCATTTTTGTTCAAGATTTATTATGGCAAACAGATTTTTTTTAACTTGTAATTTGCTTTGTAACTAATGGCTCAAGGCAAGCTACATAAATTTTATTTAGAGGTTCAACCAAAATCTTAATTAAGAAAAATGAAGTTACACCTTATGATCAAAGCTGATAAGCAGTAGTTTAGTGGTATTCACTTTAAATTTACCTAAAATGTCACCAAACCTAAGCAACAGTGTCACAATTCACTAGAAACGGTAGCTAGAAAAATGAGACTATATATAAATATATATATGTGATTATTAAAAAATAGAATATTAAATCGAGCATCAAGATGTGAAAGCAAGAGGCATTTTTCATAGCTGCAGAAAATATTGACAGTTAACATGGGTACTTTTGGTCGGGAAGTGGTGCTTTTGGTTGGGAAGTACTTGTGGTATGGTGGATTGAATTTAGGGACCCAGGGACTTCATGCTGAGCTAAATCACAGTCCCCTGTTTGTTTTGTTTGTTTGACATAATGTTTTGATAAATAACTAAATTGTCCAATCTTCCCACTTTAGACTCCTGGAGGGCTGGGATTACAGGGATTTACCACCACCCTGCCTGGGTACAAAGAAAAGTTTAATGGCAACATTTATAAGAAACAACGTCATTAGGAAAATAGATACAGCAACTGACATTCCAAACTTTTATGGAGAAAAGTATAAACTATTATTGAAAGATAATGACATAAATGCACAATAACACTTTTTTATTCATGTAGCTATATACTTTGCATAAAATCATTCTGAGAATGCAACATAATTCTAACTAAAATTTCAAAACTACTCTCTCTACTGGTTGTGAGGTTTTGGAGGAATAATCCAGAACAAAAAGAGCCAAAATACTGCTGAAGAAGCATGAAACTAAAGTACGCTGAAGATGTCTTTTTTAAAAAAGCTCTTTAATGAAGAAAGTTTAACATTCACTAACAACTGCAACAGAGACCAGAAATGAATCTACACATCTCAAACAATTTTGAGTCCTTATTAATTCTCATTATTTATCATTTTACATTTTTGTTAGTGTTTTCCTTACATAATTTTATGTTTCTATTAGTGTTACTATTCTTTTTTTTTTCATATTTTGCTTTCGTTTATCTCTTTTGTTCACATCCTCAGTGACTGTCACATCCTTACAATTGTTGACACTGGGAAATACTATCTTTCTCTTAATTTTAAAGTACATATCACTAAAACACTATTTATTTGTCAGGATCACTCCATACCTAATTGAAATATTAATATATCACAGGATATTGTTGAAGACCCATGAAGAAGACTCGAAAACAAACCCAAATCTTTCTGAAAAAAGCTAAAATTCATACTTCACATGACACATAGAAATTATTTCAGATACATTACAGTTTAACAACTTGCCCCACACAAACATTATATCTGTAAAAATGTTTGAATGTTCAAATGGAAGAGGTGTTAACAAAAATTCTTTACATTTTAATGTTAAAATCTGTATGCCCTGTGTCTAACTGATGCCACATCTGGATATGTACCTGGGTAAAGCCTTCTACATGAGCACAGGTGACAGGGAAGGGAATTTTAGTCAAAACATTAGTGATGAGAGAAGGCAAGGGACAGTTAAGTTATTATGCACTGAGGAAAAAAAATACTACAGATTCTAAATTACAGAGTGCAGGAAGGTATAGACATTTCTGTATATGTGTATGTGTGTATATGGATAACACACACACGCACACACATATATATATGTATAAGTATACATATTAGAGACTCTAAGAAACACAGTACTCTAGTAAATCATAAATAGTATAGCAACTAACCCTAATGCCATCATATTTATACTGTTCAAAAATTTTAGAAGTAGCTTTATTAAATGTATAAATTTGGGATGTACATAGTTGAATGTTTTTAAAGTAAAGGTATTAACTTTGAAGAGGACCTACTGAGTGGATCAAAATCATAATCATTTAGAAAATTAACATAATCTAAAATTTATCAGTATGTTGTGTTGCTGTTTGTTTTTTTTAACTTGGTGGATAAAGGTATTTAGGAAAATGTGATTCCGCGTTAGCTGTCTATCAACATGATCCTTTTATCTCAAATCAGTGGACCCACAGCCACCAGGTATATATGGCCCACAGATTTCCAATTGGTCTTATTGTTTAGAGCATTAATGCTGTGGACAGCTGTATTCTTCCATAAATACTAACTACTTTTTCTCCTTAGAAGTCTGGTACTTAAAAATCTAGAGATGATGTGCTGAATGAACTTTGCAGCAGCCAAAAGAGAGGGAAATGATTCTGTAAGTTTGCTTTGCTTAGTGGGACGAGGCAGAGAAAGCACCATACAGGTGGCAGCTGCCTATTGGGTTCCAGAGGCTGTATTCTAAGAGACTACATCCAGAGTAGTAAAGAGAAGTTTAGAAATCTGGGGTGGAATTGTGTGGGACTAAAAATTCAATGACAGATATTTGGGCTCACATGTCTGCCTCTATCAGTGACTCCCACTAAAGGCCCGGACCCAAGTCTTCATGATGTTCTCTGGTTGACAATACCTCCTCTGTATGGTGTGACAAAACCACAGGGGTAACCAAGTGCTTTCTGTGTAATTCCTCTAAGGACAAGTGGCAGCTCCTGCCTGCTTTCTCCATAAATCTGTCCTTGGCACCCTTTTATTTTCTTATTTAAATCTGGTCCTTTACGAAGCAGGTTCTCTCTGTACGGGCTACCGACATGTCCAAGTCCAGTGAGACCCAACACCAGTGCACACGACAAAGGACACCGTCGGCTGATTACTTAGAGATGACACCAAAGCACAGAGGGCACCTAGACTCACTGTGAGCCAGTTCTGTAAGGAAAGCCGTCCCAGCTAAGCAAGTCTCTTTTGCACACGCGCTGCCTGCCCCATGGCATACGGACCACACAGAACAGCTCATGCTGGTTTCTTTAGAAGCTTCCCTCAGCAGAAGAGCGACAGTTCCGTAACCTGCACAACAGTGACCTCATAAAGCCGGGACAGAAAATGCAAGGTCCCCTTCCAGCCCCATCGCTGGTTCCTGTTTTAAGTCCCTGAAGTTGGAGATGTGAGTATGTGCACTCCTCTTGTACTATCAGAAGGTCCCTTCCTGGCTAGAAAAGAAATGCAAGATTAGCAATAATATTGTAGAATAGGAAGAAGGCCCTTCCTGTGTCAAAAATCCTTGCTCCTGTTTGCTTTCCTGTGGTTCTTGGCAGCTTTTCCACTGGGTTTTCTGAATCTTCCTTCTTTCTATGTGTTGGGCATTATCTTTTCAGCCAACTTATCTCTTGCCACACACGAACAAAACTCTCTTCCTGTTGTCTTTGCAAACATCGTTTTGTGAAACACAACAGTGCCCTGAAAGATTAAAAAATGTATAATGGATGATGTGAATAGAAAGAAAAGGTCCAAGCGAAAGGGGAAATGAGAAGAGTAGGGGAAGGGAAAGGAGGGCAAAAAAATGAGAAAAGTCAAATATGGAAACAAAGTCTTTGCAAATAGGGAGGGGTAGAGGGGGTGAAGGGAGGGCAGGGGAGTGGGGAGAAAATAGGAACCAAGACCTGTCATGTAAAGGTACAAATCCCAGTGATGAATGTACCTGTACTGCATACTAAAATGTACCAATAAACTAAGGAATAAAAAACATATCCACCCTGCATAGAAAGAGGAATTATCTCCATTTATATTTTCTTTATATATCTTTTTACAAAATTATTAATATGCATCTGCAGTACATAATTTGTTGCAGGAAGTTGGTGCCTTATATGTCACATCTTAACCCTTTTCATCCCTTCTACTTTCCCACTATCTCTATCTCTCCATCTCCTTTCCTTTCTGGAAAAAAAATCTGTCTCCCTATTTTCTAACATCTATCTTTTGTTTTTCTCTTTATTTCTAATTTGGTTTTCTCAGGTAAGAGAAAGTAGGCAATATTTAAGCTTGTTTTTCTGCTCTTTTCAGTCAACATTTGGTCCCAAGAGTGTCCAGTTCCCTACAAATGCCTCAAATTTATCCTTCTCCATGACAGATCGTACTCCACTCTAGAAAATACTTAAAATTGAGATGATGCAAACTGGAAATGGCCCTATTATATTTTTGCTAGCCTCCTAATTCTATCAAGTAAAAAGAAAAAACTGGAACAAGAAGACTAATTTGGGCACATTCTCTCACTTTGAAAATTTTCAGCTATCAATTTTTGATTTGCATTGCTTTTCTGATGCATAAATGATAACTCTTTTCATTAAATGCACTGATCACTCATATATTAAATAAGCATCAACAAAAATGATTTCAGTTATTTTTTTTTCTACCAAGTCTTGGGAAAAGACCGATTGTTTGCACTGAGTCGTTGATCCTCTTTCAGTCATTCTCCAATCTGCCACCTTAAGCATCCTAAGGTACATATTACATCATGGTTGGTATTTAGAGGAAGTTAAAAATGTTGGTCTGCATTTTAATTTACTAGGAGACAGTACCAAAGGCTCCAGTGTAAATGTGAAGAAAAGCTGCTAGTCTCTAAGTGCATACTGTTGATTAAACGTTACTGACATCTGTCATCTCATGCCAACAAGAATCTGATGAAGAGGGCTATTGTTACAATTTAAAACTTAATGAAAACTAGACTAAGCTAACAGCTCAAGACCCCACAACTGCGAAATGGTAAAGTTCTGCTTGCTTAGAATCAGCATTTGCACCTGCATCTTGACATTCAAGATCGGCCCCATTCTGGGCTCTCCGATAACTGAGAAACAATGCTCAGGAGTCTTTTCAGTAGCGTGGAGCCATTCTATGGAACTTTTCACATGAAAAAATAATGCAAACTATCTAGAAATACTTGAATTCATAAAATGCAAACTTATAGGAGCCAAATGTGTCTAGGAGGAATTGCATTATTCCCACTGATTGGTAGAATCAAGGTTTTGATGCTATTGTTTTATAATAAAAGATTTTCCCTGGTAGACTTGTAATGCTGTAGCTGTCTACTCTATATTCAACTTTTTTTGCTATTCATCATGTTTATTTATTCAAAAGGAATCAACTCAGCTACAGTACTGGGAAGAGAATAATTACCTATATAAGGTTCTACTGGGGTTGGGATTATCTTGGGATAATGTCCCAATCGTCAAAGACAAAAAGATAAATAAATACTCAGCCCTTCTAAAACTTGTTTCTACAACCTGGAGAGACATGTGATCTTGTCTGTTATAAGTTCTACAATTCAAAACTCTAGATGGTCCAAAAGTAAGTGATGTATTCCCTAAAGCATAAACGAAGTGTCTGCTGTGAATGGTACCAACATAAGGGATTTTCTGTGGACAGAATGTATCTTTGCTGAATCCACGTGGTTTTCTCATTTTGTGTGGGTATTTGGGCTTGGAAAGCAGGCAAAACTTGATACATAGGGTGACTCTTATCCATAGCAATTTTTAAAAAAATTATGGGCTAATTTATTATTCACTTTATTACCACAAGAAGGAAGGCATAGAACTTTGAGAAAATCAACAGTCTAATTAACTTTAGGAAGTTAAACTGCATATCTTAAGGGTATGTAACACATACTCACCCAAAGTATGTTTAATTGTTTCCTGTTTATTCCTATCAATATCAACCAGGAATCTAAGCATATGAAATCCAAATATTAAAGAATTTAATAATTGTCATTGATAATTATTATGATTAAATAACAAAAAATAATATGTTATATGTATCTGCAATATAAAAAGCCTTATAGCTTTTATAAGAGATTTGTTAGTTTAGTCTTCATTTTAACCTCATGATACTTTATTATGGGAAGTACTCACACGAAACAATTTAGGCATAGATAAGTTCAGTGACTTCTAGAAGTTTAGATTTCATACTTGAAGTTAAAATTAAGTTTTCCTAACTTCAAGTTCTATGTGCTCACCCAACAAACACAGTGTCATGTGTCAAAGAGAATGAAATGAATGTCATTAATTCTAAAATAATTTGAAACATATATACCTAGCTCCTTCACACAAAGCAAACATTTAGTGCAGACACTTTTCAGAAATGCATTGTAAATGACATTTCCCTCAGAATAGGTGGGGGGCACAGTTCAGTTTAGGAGATGCTCCTGATCTCAGAGAAGAGGACTAAGTTCTGAACCCTGTACAAGAATAGAAGCTACTCTGGTGTTAAGCCTCTTATTCAATAACGAAATGCAAAGAATCTCTAAACAGCACAGGAGTCAGCACGGGGACCCAAGGAAAAACAATCGACCCTCCTCGGTCTTATAAAATGAACAAGAACATAAGTGATACTCATAAAAATCATGCGTTACTTGTTGGATGATCAACAAGTATGTGCATGCATGTGATTCAGATACCATATTTGCGAATTAAGACTTTGTATTAGTTCATTCACACGCCCCTCTTCAGTAATCTACAATCCCAAATCCTCGTGTGGAATTCCTGCAGCAGTAGAAAACATTTCAAGATCAGCAGCGAGAACTAGAATCTGACTATTATGAACCAGGGTGAGTTAATTACATCTTTATGCTTCAGAATTATGTTTTCAAAAGAGATATCCATTTCAAAATAGAATTATGAAAATTAAAGAAAATGCTACATACTAGATATTTAGAAAATATCTTGGTCAGTCTCCATATTTTTACTAATCATTTATTGTTGTCAACACCATGAGGATGATTTTTTTTTTAGAAAATGAAGTGTTACATGAGATCATACTGCAATTCTAGTTAGAGAAATCAGAAGTAACGATGATTCACAGAAAGGAGAGGTTAGTGTACATCTTCGTTGTTATGTTATTATAAGAGTGGTGATGTACTGATAATAATTTATTGCTATCTGGTGAAGTTTTGTGGAATTCAAAAATGTTATTTCTTTGTTCACTTTTTATTGTTTGGAAGTGAAGAAATAAGACATATTTTGGTAAACATAGCTTATTTCATTTTCAGTTTTTATGTTTTATTAGTATAGTTTTGTAGTAGATAATAATTGTACCCCTTCTAGAGAGTTGGTAGATGCATGTAACATACCTTAAATCGCTTTACATCTCCTTTCCCTACTCTCTCTTCCCCTGCTCTGTCCCTTATTCCCCTTGTTTTGCATTTTTCACAAAAGATTTTTTCATCTATCTTTTATTTTCCTCTTTAACTTACTTATACTTTGGGTTTCTCATATAAGAAAATCCATGAGATCTCTTGTGTGTCAGATTTATTTCATTCAACATGATAGTCTCAGATTCATCCATGTTTCCACAAATGGCCCATGCCTATCCTTTACAACAGAGAAATATTATATTCTGACAAGTTTAATAATAATCTCAAAACAAGCAAAAGTTTATCAAACAAATTGAGAGTTCTTAAACAAGTACAACTGAATTTGCTTTTCAGGACACTGTGTAATAGAATAGGTGTAATTTAATAATTACAATATGCACAATTTTACGAATTAAGAAATAATATAAATGTAAACTTGTTGATAATATATGACAGGCTTAATGTCTGTTCTCGGGATACTGAATTACTTTCTTCATGTTCTGCCCTACTGTGGCCACTTTTATAGCAGCCATACAAACCCTAAAGCACATAAGCAGAAAATGTGAGAAATCTGGAATCTCAGTGTAGATTGTGCTTAAAGCTAAAATACAGATGCTGGCAGTGATTTGATCAAATAATCTCTGGGAGCCAAGTGGAGAAACTCATAAGTCAGGTTTATTTTTGGCTCTTTAAAATCAATGAGACTAAACCTCTGGTTAGAGAGTTGACAAAACTACCAGAGGAATTACTTTTGCTTATACTGTCTCTAAATAAAAGTTAGGCTCCAGCTGTATCTTACCTTGATTAAAAAAAGAAAAAAAACTATTTTATATCCCTTTGAGTTTTATTTATTTATTTTTTGAACCAGGGATCAAACTCTGGTCCTTGCGCTTGAGAAGCAGGCAGCAGAACCTCGGAGCTGAATCCCAGTCCCACCCCTTTGACTTTTAAATGAAAAATAGATCATGTCTTTGTAGCCTACTTGGTTCACTAGAGATTTTCTTTTGTTTTGTTTTGTTTTTGGTACCGGGGATCGAATTCGGGTCCTTGCGCTTGCGAGGCAGGCCACCGAACCGCTGAGCTAAATGCCCGGCCCCACTAGAGATTTTCTTACGGAAACAATCTGCATTGTACTGACTCTATTTTAACTTCTCTGAAGAGTTAACACTGTTAAATTCTGCCCTTAAAGTACAGAAAAGGTAAATACAAACATTTTGGATGTGACAGAATTCTTAATTTGACCATGGAATAAGATATCAAAAAAATTCTATTGATGTTTATTCCTGACATTGCTACAAACTTCCAGAATTTCTCATTCAAGGCCGACTTTTTCATGGACCCCAAATACCTTAACAAATATTTAGCTATGAGCATTTTTCATGATGATGTGATAAATAGAACTAACAGAAATAGAAGAGTCCTAGCTCACTTTTGGTTGTCAGGTTTTTTTAACAAAAATAAAACACACATCTCTTCCAATTATGATTTATAAAAAAAGCATGTTTCAGAGTCAGTTTGGTGAATAAAAGGCATGTATAACTGTGAGCAAATTACTTGCTCTCAAAATTATCTCTGAGAAGGCTGGAGATTTAGCTCAGTGGTACCGCTGCTGGCCTCATAAGCTCAAAGTCCCAAGTTCGATCCCTGATACAAAACAAAACAAAATAAAACAACCCCAAAAGACAAAATTATCTCTGGAAAATAAATCCTAATTCATGTGATTTTGATAAATAAAAGTTCTAAAGTATCAGGCTGATTTTCTTGATTTTTTTCAGGGCTTGATTTTTAGGAATCTTCCACTAAAAAACTTATTTTTAATACAAAATTAATAGTCAATATGACTTTCATAAAGCACAGAAAGCTATCAGGAAATAAACTACAAAATTTTTCTATATTTTATTCATAATTATTTATTAACCAAAAAGTGCTTTCTTTTTGAGAATTAATATTTAATTGCTAATTTTGTGTGAATGAAAGAAGAAAGTGTATACAGTTTTCATAGTTTTATCACCTTTACTAGTATTTGAGGAATTACAAATGTTCTCAGATATATCACAATATTTTTAAATAATTGAGTAAAGGTATAATTTTAATTAAGATTACCCATGAGCATATGCCACATTTGGCACAGAACTTGATTTATTATAAGAAATTTATCATGACAAAATATTTTTAAATGTGCTTTTTTATTGGTGTATTTTGGATATACAATACAGTTACATTCATCATTAGGATCCTGTACCTTTACATGATGTCTCTTGGTTCTTATTTTTTCCCCATTCCCCTGCCCTCCCTTCACCCCCCCACTCTTCCCTATTTACAAAGACTTTATTTCCATTTTTTTCCTTTTCTCTTATTTTTTCTTTTCCCTTATTACCTTCCCCCTACCACTCCCACCTCCCCTACACCTCTAGACCTTTTCTTCCTGTTACACAATATTAATTACACAAGTTAGGTAGAACTCTTAAATACATTGGCACAGGAAAAGACTTTAGGAACAAATGTGAATGTTTAAAAGATTTTTAATAAGAGGCTGTTCTTTTCTCCACAAATTTGAATTTAGTTATGTTCTAGCCATGATCATATAAAGAGATAATTGTGAAACTCTAACCCATACTTAGAATTTTTCATGTATTGTGAATTTTAAAGCTGAAATGTTGAATCATTTAAAGCATATGGGATTTTGATATTAATTTTTTTGTTTTATATACTTGGATATATGTATTTTGGTATCATCTTTTCTGAGTTTGCCCCTACATTTGTGTGGAAGGATACTTCTTTTGATTGTTAACCTAAACACATTTATTATATAACTCACAATGTTTCAAGGTTGCTCCTTTTTTAAAAAAATTCCTGGATCATAGTGAGATGTTTTCATATTATTCAGTCATATTTACCAGCTTCTGCTCATTTTACATTTGTATTTATGACCATCACTATTGAAGATCATACAGATATCTCCACAGACTCTCTCTCCCTTAATTTCTCCTGAACATTATCTCAGTCACGTGGAATTCAGTACTATTATGTCAGTCGAAAAAGAAAACAAAAAGATACATTGTGGAGTGGGAGTTGGAAAGCTACATTAAGTCTGAAACTGACTTCAGCCGCCATCCCTTGGCACTTAAGCACTGAGATTCGTTGACTACAGATCCAGGCCCCCACTTTCACTCTTTTCCACCAAGTTATTAGCATCAGATCTAATGAGTGACCACCACAACACTCATGCTCCAGGTGTACTAGATACATCGAGGATAAGAGAGAGAATTCAAATGGGGGAGAGGAAAACAATAGCTGCACTGCGTGACTAACATATCAACTCCTTTTAAAATAATGTGTTTGAATCCAAATGCACCCTTACACCACTCACACAGACACACACAAATTATTTCTCCTTGCAAGACAGCCCAGATTTTGTCCTTGATGTCTAACCCCAAAAGAATATTGGGAACAATTAGGATATTTCAAAGTATCGAGACAACCAGAAACAAGGTGGGAGTCAATTTATTTATTTTAATGGATTTTATTTAATGAGCGCTTGTATAGTATCTGTCTAGACTGTCACATACATGATTTAGGGGACTTTACTTGGGTCACACAAGCAGGTAGTATTAAGGCTAAGCAGGAAGTACCAAAGCTAAGCAGGAAGTACCAAGGGAAACAGGAAGTACCAAAGGTAAGCAGGAAGTACCAAAGCTAAGCAGGAAGTACCAAAGCTAAGCAGGAAGTACCAAAGATAGGCAGGAAGTACCAAAGCTAAACAGGAAGTACTGAAGCTAAACTCCATCATTTCATACTTAACTGTAGCACTCTTCACGATAGTATTGTTACCCACTGCCCATGATCACAGGGGTTTTTCTGTGAACTATGCAGTCTATTTGTCAACGCATTTCCAAAATTCTTCATTATTTTTTTTAATTGAAAGAAAGCAATTTTCAAATTGCAACAATAGCACTTTGCCTACAGTGATTTTTCCAATTCTCATTAGTCTGTCCTGTTGTTCACCTGAGCCATTTTCTTCATTAAATACCATCCTGCAGACTGCATAGCTACTGACTAGTTTATGGTGTTATCATATGCCATCTTCTAGACATTTTTAGGTATCAGTGATAATTTCTGATCATCTCCTCTAAAAATGACCCAAAAAGCCCATAACATGTCACAGAAATTGCATATTTAAGATTTTTATTCCTTTCCATTTACTTCTTTAGAATTACGAGTAAAGATATCTTTGGTTCATCTGTCACCCGAGTCAATTTGCAGCATCAAATGCCACCTATCTTCAGAGAGAAAGTTATGAAAACCAAGAAGCTGCTGGAAAGTAATTACACCAGACCAGCTGAGTTTCTGTTTGTTGGATTCACCGATGACCTCCCTCTCAGGATCACCCTGTTTGTGGTGTTTCTTGTCGTGTACTCATTAACCGTGGCAGGGAATTTGGGCTTAATAATATTAGTTCGTATTGATTCAAGCCTCCGAAACCCCATGTATTACTTTCTGAGCAATTTGTCCTTCTTAGACATCTGCTACTCTACAGCAATCACTCCCGAAATGCTGGCGAACTTCGTGGCATCCAGGAAGTGCATCTCCTTCCAGGGCTGTGTGCTCCAGATGTTCTTCTTCGCCTGCTGTGCAGATACTGAATGCCTCCTCCTGGCTGCCATGGCCTGTGACCGCTTTGCAGCCATCTGCCATCCACTGCTGTATCCCACACTGATGTCCCCCAAGGTCTGCCTGGGCCTCGTGGTGTTGGCCTACCTCAGTGGAAGTGTCACCTGGCTGGTGCACGTCTCCCTCACCTTCAGGCTTCCCTATTGTGGCTCCAATGTCATTGATCACTTCTTCTGTGACATCCCTCCTCTTCTGGCCTTGTCTTGTGCAGATACCTACATCAACAAGCTGCTGCTGTTCTCCTTGTGTGGCTTCATCCAGACCGGCACCTTTGTGGTGATCTTCATCTCTTACATCTGCATCCTGGCCTCTGTGCTGCACATCAAGTCTTCTGGCAGCAGGAGTAAAACGTTCTCCACCTGTGCTGCTCACCTGGTGGTGGTCACCTTATTCTATGGGACCCTCCTGTTCATGTACCTGCGCCCCGCTGCCAGCTACTCCCCAGCCTTGGACAAGGTGGTCGCTCTGTTCTATACTGTTGTCTTTCACATGTTTAACCCCATCATCTATAGCTTCAGGAACAAGGATGTCAAATGTGCACTTACAAAACTATTTAAAAGAGAGTGAATTTTCAGATGAATAAAATCTGAATCAGGTAATGATCTTTTCAATACATATTTTCAGTATGTATTTTTTTCAATAGATACTATAACACATATGCAAACAAGGTGTATCTTGTACATCCTCCTTACATATATATTTAAGGGAAGGTGATTGGATGGCTGCATGGACAGATTATCAGATAAACTAAATATTTTTTATTCAGGAAAGAGAATGTATCCAGACTCTGTACTTACAAAACCATTCATTAACAGAGAAATTTTATATTATTGATGACAGCAGGCAATGTTAGTCACGTGACTCAGGAAATCTGAAAGGAGGCAGTTTAATTATCTGTTTTGTATTGAGTCAGTGTGAAATATCAAATCATCTATTTCTCTTTAGAAGAGTTGATTACTTCAATAAGTCTCTTATGCTTTTATTCATGATTAGCACTAATGTCATCCCAGCAACTTTGTGAATATTAAGGCCATATATTGTGTTAATTACCAACTATATATAATGTATCTTATAGCCATAGTCCTTGAAGCTGTTTCTCCAAGAAGAGGTAAATAATCATCCTGATGATCTTATGCTATAAGTTTACAATGTAAGTTGGGAGTCATTTTTGCTCTCAGAAATGGCTTGGCCAAAAAGAAGAATATGTATTTCTAATTTCCTATTTAAGTTTCAACAGTTTTATGACTCTAACAGCACAACAACTAATCTTTTTCTTGAACAATGATCAAATTATAAACTGAAGTATTGTAATTATATAACTAGTAAACATAGCAATCACTTTGTAAGAGGATCTGAAATTTGCCAATAAATACAAATAACTTTACTACTACTAATAAATGAGTACTATTGCTAATGCAATAGCACACCATGAATGCATCTGTCATGGGGAGTTAGCGCATGTTCATAATACATATTAATTCTTTTCCTTCTGTTCCTTCTCATGTGTCTTCTCCTTCCTCCATCTCTTCTTCCCCTTACCTTTACCTAAAGATCTCCCTGTTTCATATTATCTATTTTTATTTTGTTTTTTGTTTGCTTTTTGCATACGAGATACCATGCAATAAACTCTTTGTATTTTAAATTTATAGTAATTTTTCTCATTTTTTTCTTATGAATAATCAACAAAAATCACCGTAATAATGTTAGTAATTTCTATATACTTAATATATTAATGTATAAATATACTGCATTTAAAATTATTTTAATTATTTTATGCTGTTTTAAGTAAATAATTTTCCATTGAAACAAAACAGCTCTAAAATAATTTCAGAAATAAACACTTGAAATTAGTTGTGGCAATGTGATCAGGGTGATGATCTATCTGCCAGATACTCTCAAACATTGTGTTTTATACATTTAATAATTTCATCATGTTAGGTTAAATCTGAAGTTCTTGAGTATCACAGAAAATTTTAGAGAACAGTGAAACCACTGAAGAAAACCAGCAATGTCTGGAGAGAATACTGAAATTGTATATCAACAGAGATTTTTAAGTAGCACACAGGACTTCCTACTTGCCATTGAGACTGACTTGTTTGTGTTATTCTAAAAGTGACTTCTTTAATTAAAAGATAAACAAACCTTGGTGTATGCGTTTTCAGTAATTGATCACACTGTGTTTCCTGCTGAGAATTCTCAGCCCTATTCCCATTATGAACTTAACTGCATTCATTCACTCACTCCTTGCTGGATTTTGAAGTTCCTTCCTCATTTTGTTTTCATTTTGTATCCAATATTGTAGTCTAATAATGTCTTGTTTGATCTTTCACTACTGTATGTAGTGTAATTATAATTCTTTGAATTTTGAATAATATTTATATTGATGGAAATCTTCATTATTTAATTTTTCTGCAGGTGACTTTCTGCTTCTATGTTACAAAACCCAAGGCAAGCTATTGAGTTAAAAGTAGAAGTTAAGAGGCTGGGGATTTAGCTCAGTGGTTCTGCCACCTGCCTTGCAAGCCCAAGGATCCATGTTCATTCCTCAGTACCAAAAAAACCCAAAAAACAAAACAAAAAAAATTTAAAAAAAAGTAGAAGTTAAAATTGTCTTCCACTCCCTCCCACACAAATAATTGGTATATTTCAAATATATTAACAAAAACTAAGCACAAAATGAGTTAAAAAGCCCATAAATAAGTGTGAAATTACACAAACCTCCACAATTCCTTATTAGTACATGTTTGCAATGCATAATTTACAATCTTTGTGTAGCATTACCATAAAGAAAGATAAACTTGAGCAACTTACAAGAAAACTGGTATGCTTTCAGTCCATGCTATTTTGTGTTCACAGCATCTTTAGTAGAATGGAATTTTAGAGGAATTAGCAGATGCAATCTGTAGAAATATAGGACCTATGAATTAGTAGGAGATAATCATTAATTTTAATTATACATTAGGTTGAAGGAGCCCTTTCATGTCTGTTAATTTTGTTTTAGGCATAATACACAATAAAGTTTTGTGAGTGATTCAACAATGAAATTTTGAAAAATTTTACAGTATCATGTGATGCATTTATTTCTGTCTTCCACGTAATGAACCAGTGATGCAGGTAGATCATGTATGAAAGGAACAGCTTCAGCTGTGTTTTCACTGGAGCACTTGAACACGTATCCAAGTGGCGTTTGTGCTGTTGTGCTCTGGTGCTCTCCATTTCAGGTACCCTCACTGTCACACCTTTATCCCAGGTTGCTTTCATTATTAGCCACCATGCAATTATTTAACTGACTCATTTAAAGAAGGATGACATTTAATGTTTTCCATGAAATGACAGGCGTCTATGGACAAATGTCTGGAGGACCTGGGCTCTGTGATTAGCTCCAATCTCAAGAGCCAAGTGGGCCACAAAGGATCCAACAAGTGGATAATTGAGATTCCCATCTAAGAGCCCACATTCTTGTCCTCAAAAGAACAGAAACTAAACATAAAACTTCTCTACTTCCAACAATAAATCCTTTTAGCATTATGAAAGCCTGGTCGTGAATGCCTGTCCTCCAGGCTTTCTGCTGGCTTGGAGGTTTGCTTAGCTGTAAGTATGCTTAAAAATATTAATGTAGATTTTTTTCTCACACTTCTTATATTTCCAGTTCTCTTTTCAAACTATTACCACTTAATTTGGTTTTAGTATAGTTCTCAAACAGAGGAAAAGCTTCCTAAACTGTCATTTATCTCTCACTGGAATTCTTGTTTTGTGAGACAAGACAATATTCACATAGTATTTGCATCAAGTATTTCTTTGTGTGTGGATGAGCATGTGTATGCTGATATTATTATCTAATACTTAGCTCAGAGTGCCTTGAAGTTACTTGCATATTTGTGAAAAAATTATTTAAATATATTATTTGAGAAGAGAATGCATTATAGCTCTGCTACAGTGAAAAGTGCTTATTTCTAACTTACTATAATTATAGTATTTGAAAGTCATTTTTAATTTGCTACATTAAACAACTATTTCTATACACTACAACTTTACCGAGTTTTGATAAAGTCATCTTTACAACACTATGTTTGTTTTTGAACTAGATCATCTAAGCTGTGATTTATTTTGTTCTTCAGTTATATTACTTTTTGTTGGTAGTGGATTTTTAAGTTTTATTTATGATTCTTATCAAGTGTTATGCATAATGTGTTTTACTTTATTTTTTGTCTGTTTTGTCCCTTAAGTAACTTAATCACAAAATAAACAGTGTATAGCAATTTCAAGCACAATTAGACATAAATGCATTCATTTATGTAATTATGAATGTAAATGTCTCATATATTTGATGAAATAAATTATTTGTAACTCTTTGAAATGATGTGAATAATGCAGTAATGTGACATGTGTATATTTACATTCAATGTTTTAAAACAAATTTCTTATAAATACTCCATCAGCATTATCAGTTGTTGGTAAAGCCACATGAGAATACGTAGTATATATCTATATATCTATATCTATATCTATATAGATATATAGATATATATGTAAATCTATATATATGTAAATAACTATTTCCAAAGAGTAAGAAAATGCCATTATTGATAACCAACAGTTCTTCTTCCTTTTTTTTTTTTTTTTTTG